>NC_053424.1:57252788-57552788 GCF_007990345.1 Gossypium hirsutum | reverse complement strand
GTCCCAATTAAATTAATTCTATAATTAATTTAATTCATGTGACAACCAAAAACAATACCAACTATGTTTTATTCTGATCATCTCAACCATATGGTGTGACCCTCTAGGCTCTTGTAATGTTAGCAGTAACGCTAGAATGATTCTAATGTTAGATACAATGAATGGCATATAACAATGCATATTGCTACCTAAGTTACAAGAAGTCATGATTCGACATAACCTTTTGTGATTTATCTTTCATGCATTAATCCTTAAGTCTTTTATCTCTGGAATGAACACAAGTCATGGAATAGTCACACTTGCATAGTCCATCTCATGTTTCTTGATATCTTGAGTAGACTATGATATACAAATAAGTATGACATCTCATATCAACTTATTTAAGCATGGCTATGCATTTCTAGTCTCACTCAATCATGTGGCCTAAGATATTACTCCCATTATGTAGGAGGGACCTATTCTATATAGATCAACCATATCCCTCTACATAGATTGTGGTATATCCAACATCAGTCTTTATAGAACAACTAGTTACAGTGTACATTTGACTTTATCAAAATATACAACTTACGATGTTGGGAAAAAGATGATCTCAAGTCTGAAGATCATATACATATTAATCACTATGAGTAATGTTGTGACAATTACATAATAATCCAAGAAACATACTCATAGCGGGTCAGTCCAATATGTTGTTCTCTAACACACATATTTATGCATTGATTTTGACACTCCATATCAATGACAACTCTTTATCATCAATCAACTACATGTTAGTCTCAATGCATTATTGTTGTCCTAGTCAACAATAATACTTGACTAAGGATCTTTAGGACATTATTATAAAATAGTTTATTTATACACACAGAAAGAAAAACTGGATTAATAATGGAAACGTCTTATATTAAAACATGATGAATCAGGTATGTTATTACAACCATCTCATGATTGATATTTGGGCATACTCTTACAAGAACTTCATAAAATTTCTAATCCAAATAATACGTAAATCAACGATGATTGCTAGAAGGGGTGCAAGAGGCCGTGGTTGAGGCCACGGAAGTGTTAGGGCTGGATCATCGGCATCGGGCCAAATGCCCAATATTGGAGTAAGAGAGGCTCCGCAGCCTCACTCGTGGTTGAGACCGGACCGTATGATTAGGCCGCGGGGAATGATGTATTGTCGCAGGCAATGCCGAGGATTTTGAAAAGGGTCGCAGGGCCCAATAATGGCACGGGAAATCGGGGTTAATTCTGGAGTGACTTCGATCAAATAGGGCTGAGATCTTTAAGGGCGTGGCTGGTGTGGCTCCTAACGTGGCTGAATACTGGTTGGAGGCCACTGAAAGGATAATGGAGGACTTAGACTGTTCACCTGAACAAAAGTTGAAAGGGGCAGTGTCACTACTTAGGGAAGAAGCTTACCAGTGATGGCTGACAGTGAAAGAGGGCACCCAACTTGAGCAGGTCACTTGGGAGTTCTTCAAAATTGCGTTTCAAGGGAAGTATGTGGGCGAGTTATGTGGATGCTAGAAGGAAGGAGTTCCTGAACTTGACCCAGGGGAACAAATCTATGGCGGAGTATAAGGCAAAATTTCTACGCCTTAGTAGGTATGCAAGAGTTATGGTGTCAACGGACTATGAGCATTGCGTTAGGTTTGAGGATGGTCTTAGAGATAGCCTCCGAGTATTGATAGCTCCACAAAGGTAGCGAGTTTTCTCGGAGTTGGTAGAGAAAGTAAAGATAGTAGAGGAGGTGAAGTGCACTGAGTGCCTAAATCGGGAAAAAGAAGGGGGTAAAAATAAAAGGGAGGCTGGGAATTCTGGTGTTGGACAGAGGCCTAGGGCTAGGGCCAGAGTTAATGGGCCAGTTAGAGCAGGACCCCCTGTTGTTAATCCAGGGTGCCACCTTGTGCTAATTGTGGGAAAGGTCATGTAGGCAAATGTTAGAAGAGGATGGGAGCTTGTCTAGCTAGTGGATCCATGGAGCATAGGATCAAGAATTGCCTTAGAATGCCAGGTCAGGTGCCAGTCGTGGGCCGAGGTAGTGTTCAGCCACCAAGTGGTGGTCAGCTGCTACCAAGGGGCCGTGGGCAGGCTAGAGGCAGTAACGGTAATGGACGTAGACGTGGAGCACCAGGCAGAAATGCTGGCCATGCTGAGGCGAGCCAGCCAGCTTTGGTTTATGCTGCTCGTCACCGAGAAGACGGGGATACCCCTGATGTGATAATGGGTATGTTCTTTATACATGAGTTACCTTACATTGCATTGATTGATATTGGATCGACGCATTCATATGTTGCATACAATATGACTGAACCTTTGGGTGATATGTTTGAAATTACTACAAATGAGATTACTGTGATAAGTCCGTTAGGCCAGTCAATGGGAGTGAATAAGTTGTTTAGGGAGGTACCTTTAGTGGTCCAAGGGGTTACCTTTTTAACGGATTTGGTGGAACTTCCGTTTAGCGAGTTTAATTTAATCTTGGGTATGGATTGGCTGGTGAAACACTGAGTAACCTTGGATTGCACTGCAAAGCGAATGGTGTTAAGAACGGAGGAGGATAAGGAGGTGGTGGTGATTGGTGAATGCCGAAATTATCTATCGAATGTGATTTCGGCATTAAGGGCTGAGAAGTTGGTACGAAAGGGATGCGAAGCCCATTTGGCTTATGTTAGCGATACGGAGGCTAAGAGCCCTACTGTTAAGGAGTTGAGAATAGTTAGGGAATTTCTTGATGTTTTTCCCAAGGAGCTGGCAGGGTTGCCACCCAACAGAGAAGTGGAATTTGGAATCGAGTTGTTATCTGGTATGACTCCGGTGTCCATCGCCCCTTATCGGATGGCATCGGAAGAGTTGGTAGAACTTAAGGAACAAATTTAGGAATTGTTGGATTGAGGATTTATCCGACCAAGTGTGTCTCTGTAGGGAGCACTGGTGTTATTCATAAAGAAGAAAGATGGGACGTTGCGAATGTGCATTGACTACCGGCAGTTGAACAAGTTAACTATTAAAAACAAGTACCCACGGCTGAGAATCAATGATCTTTTTGATCAGTTTAGGGGAGCTTCCATTTTCTTGAAGATTGATCTACGTTCGGGGTATCACTAATTGAGAGTTAAGGAGGTGGTTGTTTATAAGACAGTTTTCAGAACTAATTATGGGCACTACGAGTTTTTGGTGATGCCATTCGGGTTGATGAACACAACTGCACTTTCATGGATCTCATGAATCGGGTCTTCCAACCCTACTTGGATCAGTTTGTGGTGGTTTTATAGATGACATCTTAGTGTACTCAAGAAATGAGGATGAGCATGATGCACACTTAAGGATTGTGTTGTAGATTTTGAGGGACAAGCAGCTGTATGCCAAATTTAGTAAGTGCAAATTTTGGCTAAGGGAAGTTACTTTTCTAGGACATGTGGTGTCAGCTGAGGGGATTAAGGTGGATTCTCGAAAAATTGAAGCTATGTTAGACTGGAAAACACCTAAGTCAACATTGGAAATCTGAAGTTTTCTGGGCTTGGCAGGGTACTATAGGCAGTTTGTTGAGGGCTTTTCATTAATTGCTACACCTTTAACTAAGTTGTTGAGGAATGGGGTACCTTTGATTGGACGGACAAGTAGCAAGAGAGTTTTGGAAAGCTTAAGAAGGTTTTAACTGAGGCCCCTGTGTTGATTCAGCCAGAGCCTAGAAAGGAGTTTACGGTTTATAGTAACGCGTCGCAGGTGGGCTTGGGCTGTGTATTGATGCAGGAAGGAAAGGTGGTTGCGTATACGTCACGTCAACTTAAAAATCACTAGGTGAATTACCCAACCCATGACTTGTAACTAGTTGCGGTGGTTTTCATGCTAAAAATATGGAGGCATTATTTATACGGAGAGAAGTGCATAATTTATTCAGACCATAAGAGTTTGAAGTACCTCCTTACCCAAAAGAAGCTAAACCTTAGGCAGCGTAGGTGGGTGGAATTATTGAAGGATTATGATTGTACGATTGAATACCACCTTGGCAAAGAAAATGTGGTAGCTGACGCGTTAAGTCGTAGGGTTAAGTCAGACTTGAGGGCTATGATCACCCGTTTAAGCTTGTTGGATGATGGTAGCTTGTTAGCTGTGCTTGAAGTAAAACCGGTGTGAGTCGAGCAGATAAAGAGTAAGCAGTTAGTGGATGAGACTTTGGGTGCTCGTTTTAGACAAGTAGAAAATGGGGAGACGTCAGACTTTAGGATAAATAGTGAAGGAGTGTTGTGTTTTCGTGGGAGAATGTGTAAACCAAAGGACAATGATCTAAGGCAGTCTATTCTACGGGAAGCGCATAGTAGTCTCTATGCTATGCATCCTGGCAGAAACAAGATGTATCAAAATTTGTGTCAGCTTTATTGGTTGCCTGAACTTAAGTTCGAGGTTATGGAGTTCGTTAGTAAATGCTTGATTTGTCAAAAGGTGAAGGAGGAATATCAGTTATCTTCAGGATTACTTCAGCCAGTAAAGATTCCACTTTGGAAGTGGGAAAGGATTACTATTGACTTTGTTAGTGGGCTACCCTTGATGCCTACTAAGAAAGACTCGATATGAGTTTTAGTGGATCAGTTAACCAAGTCTGCCCATTTTGTACCGGTCTGCACCAATTACTCGTTACAAAAGCTAGCTAGGTTGTTTGTGGCAGAGATTGTAGGATTGGATGGAGTGCCAGTTTCCATAATATCTGATAGGGAACCATGTTTCACTTTGCAATTTTGGAAGAAGCTGCATGAGGCGTTGGGTACTAGGTTGAACTTCAGTATGGCATTCCACCCTCAAACTGATGGACAGTCAGAAAGGGTGATCCAAGTTTTGGAAGATATGTTGAGGGGTTGTGTAATTGAGTTCCAAGGTAGATGGGAAGACTATTTGCCGTTAGCCGAATTTGCATAAATAATAGTTATCAAGCAAGTATTGGGATGGCTCCGTATGAAGCATTGTATCAGTGAAGGTGTCGAACTCCAACATGTTGGACGGAATTGGGCAAACGAAGAGTTTGGGGCCCTGAGTTAGTAGCAGATACTGAGGGTAAGGTAAAATTGATTCGGGATCGGTTGAAGGAGGCCTCAGATAGGCAGAAGTTGTATGCTAACCTTAAGCATCGAGAGATTGAGTATGCAGTGGGGGACTTAGTTTTTCTTAAGGTCTCTCCGTGGAAGAAGGTATTAAGGTTTGGACGGAAGGGGAAGCTAAGCCCAAGGTTCATGGGGCCATATCAGGTTATGAGGTGGATTGGGCCAATCACTTATCAACTGGAATTACCTTCTGAACTAAGCCAAATCCCCGACATGTTTCATGTTTCCATGCTAAGCCGATATCGCTCGAATCCTTCACATGCCGTGTCGGTTGAAGAGGTCGAGGTTAGGCTAGACTTAACTTTCGAAGAAGAGCCTATACAAATAATTGGTCGTGATTTTAAGGTACTGAGAAGGAAGTTCGTCCCATTAGTCATAGTGCTTTGGCATAATCACAAGGCTGAGGAGGCTACTTAGGAACCTGAGGAAGCGATGCCAAATCAATATCCTCAACTGTTTGGATCATGTAAAATTTTGAGGATGAAATTTCTTTTAGGGGTAGAGTTGTAACACCCTAAAAATCCCGAACTTTCTTTTTTTTTCTCTTTGGTTTTGATAAAAGGTGTGCTTAATATTCCTAGTCAACAGGCCTTGGTTAAGTTTTGAGTTCGACTTTTGGGTGAAGGAAATTATAGTCTGATAATCAAAAGAACCTTGATGGCAAGTAGTTTGGTTTTTAAATAAATGAAGGAGGAATTGGACACAATGAGCCTTGTGTTGGAGTGGCAACTAACGTCACATGTGGGGCTTAGAGGTGGCATCACATGCATGGCAAGGAGGTTTGGGGTTCGAATCCCTCCTTGCTCTAAAGAAGGATTTATTTTTGCTCAATAAATGGCCAGTAGTGGCGTTGGATGTGAACTTTGAAGGGAGTGATCAGAGGAGAAATTTAAGGAAAAGATTAAGGAGTTATCAGAGAGAAAAGTTAGGAGATAAGGGGTGTAGAGAAGTGGAGCCAAATTGGGAATTTGGGGAGAGGTAATTCGGCTATAGTATATAGAGGTGCCGATTTTGGGGATTCTAGGCTAATGCCGAATTCTCCCTTTTTATTTTACCAAAAACACTTTTCTCTCCAAATATCTAAAAGCCAAAATCCCTTATTCTTTCTCTTTTATTTTGTGCTGATTTCTTCCCATCATTTCTCATCAAACTCTTTTCTTTCTTGCTCCTAGTTACTTTCTCTAAAGCCGAATATCTTTTGGCCAAAATCCTGTTGTGCCGCCACTTTTTCTTCAACGTTGGCCGATCGATTCTTGTGTAAGTGCTTTACTTTCTTTTAGTTGTTCTTCCTAGTATTGATTTCTTCTCTCCCTCACTCTTTCTAAATCAGTTTTGGTAGGGGATTAGTATCGAATCTCGGATTTCAGATCTCTGCCAAATTGCTCCTTAGGCGTTTTGGGGTTTTGGGTAAGTATTCCTCTTTTATTGGTTAAGGTTGGCCAAATGGTCATGGATGATTTAAGAGTGAATTAAGATGATTGCGAGTCACTTGTTGTTTAGTTCTTAATAATTAAGATTGATGCAGATTTAAGAAATACTCGTGATTAGTGATCAAGGAAGGGCTGTTAAGGCTTGTCGTTCAAGGTAAGGCAAATGTGAGATTTTCGGTTTTTGGTGATCGTATTTAATAAGTGTGTGATTAATCATTGAGTGACATCATTTGTAGGTTCATGGCTAAGGAGATCGCGACACATTTTATTACCTAGTGTGTACATCTACTGCATACATAGAGTAGACTGGCAAATCCCAAAATGCCGAAAAGTCGAAATGCCGAAAAGCCAGAAGTTTGGCTACAAAAGTCTTACGAGTGAGTGATCACTCGTAAGGAGGGAAACCGATAGGTAATCAGAGTCCCCATGAGTGATTCCATGGACATGGGCTGGGTATTGGCCAACCGAGCCAGAATGGGCTATATAGGCCCGATGGGCTATAGGGCATATAATAGGCAAAATTGGCAATTTGATACTATGTGATGAAAAATCATATGGTTGCATGACCATGAATGTGATTGGGCCTGATGGGCCATATGAATGTGATTAGGGCCGATGGGCCATATGAATGAGATTGGGCCTAAAGGGGCCAAATGAATAAGTGTGGATATGTTAGTGTTTAGTAAGGGGTTGTGAACCTAGTTTTTGGTAACTACTCAATCAGACATAAAACTTAAATAATTAATTAATTGCAACCGTGGAAGAGTCATAAGGTTAAGGTGTGGCAATAGGTATATGCATGTCTAGGATTAGATCTAGGGAAAGCTTGCTACTTAAGCGGTCTTAATGAATCACCTCTTATTCTCTGGAATCCTATCTGGTGCATAGTATCTGTTCGCTTTAGCCAACGAGGACTTGTTAACGGGCCAAGGTAAGTAATAAACCCATAATAAAGAGAAAATTACCAAAATGCCCCTAAGGTCGAAAATAATTAAAATACCCTATGTGTGGAATGTAAGATTTATAAATGTTACATGTATACCTACTGCATTCATATGACAATCTGATTAGGTTGCATATGGGTTGGCATTTATGGAACGGAGGAAGAATATAAGGATCGCATGGTTGATTAACGATCGTGGATCCACCGGTGGCTTTTTAAGCCCAATATATGAGTAGCAGCTTGCTGTAACGTTAGATAGTATCGTAACCGAGCTATCATTAGAGTGTATTGGGTGGGTGGCTTGATATTTATATCCCTACATGGTGTGAATCGAGGGATGGAGATGGTGTGTAGCGATTGGATGGGTAGGATTCGTGCATATTTGATTGTGTTAAATCTATTCTGATATTGAGTTGGGCTCAAGCCCAAAAAGACTTGCTATTGCATGCTTTACTATTTACCGAGGGTTGTACACACTGAGTTTTCGAAAACTCACCCCCTCTTTTATTTTTCTCAAGTGATCCTCAGTAGGTGGTTCGACTGTTGGAGGGGCTCTGAGGTGGCCAGCTAGCAAGACGACATGGACCTGTTTTCTTAAGCATATAATTTCTAGTGTTTTAAGTTATTTCAGTCCGGATTGTAATAAGGCCTATTCGCTAGATATTATTTCATTGTCATTACTACGCTTTGAAACTAAATACAAACTAAATATTACTTAATTTTCTCTTTTGAAGGGTTTTCAATGAAAACAAAGTTTTCGATAAAAACACTTCAATGTGACACGCTGGATCCGGCCATAACGTCTGGGCCGAGTTTAGGGTGTTACAGAAATGATTAGTAATGATCTTCATAACTAGTTTATAGAGAACTAAACATAACCTAATAGGACGAAACTGAGAGAAATTCTCATGATTTTGTACTTTCGGGATAAGTATAATTAAATGATTATTTAAATCCCAATCAATTTCCTTTCCTGAAAAGACCTTTTTAACCCAGTCGCACACCAAAAATCCCATCTTGTCCCATTGACTTTGAAAGAAAAGCACATGGAACCCATCACTACTGGGAGCTTTTAAAGGACACATATCGAACATGGCATTCTCTATGTCTTCATCTAAAATTGAATTACTCAAAAACTAGAAGTCATCATCCTTTAGCTGTGGAAATGAATTTTGAGGGAGACCTCTCATTGGACCTATATCTTCACCATACAACTTCTGAAAAAAACTAATCGCCTCATGACAAAGATCTTCCTCCTCAAAAATCCATTCCCTTGTCTCATTTTTTCAAGCTGTGATCCGATTTTGCTTCCTTTACTGAAGTCTGCACCAATGAAAAAACTTGGTACTCTTGTCTCCCAAGAAAAGCTAGTCACACCGAGCCTTCTATTTCTAAAGAATTTCTTCATGATATAAGACATTTTCCAACTCCTCTTGAACATCAAATTTTGCCTAAAAAAGAAAACCTGAATGGGCATAGTTTAGGGCTTTTTGAATGCTTGCCAGTTTTTAAGCTAACATTTTTTTTACGTGTCAGTGTGTCCATAAACCTTCTTATTCCAATTGTCACATCCCAAAATCGGGTTAGAAGAATCGGGTAAGTAAATCGGGGGTTAGTGAATCGAAAACTATAATTAGATTATATAATTAAATAATTAGGAATTAATTAATTAAAATATTAAAATAATTAGAATTAATAATTTTTATTAGGAAATTAAAATTAGGTGTTTGGGAATTAATTTGATGAAAAAGGATTTATAAAACGAGGTTTGATTTGAAAATTTGTTTTAATTGAAAAGTAATGACCTATTTGAAAAAGGGAAGAAGCTAAAGGTGGTTAATTGGGCAATGGCCTAATTTTTAAAAACGGATTGCCTATTTAACAACCCCCACGTCTCCTTCCTTTCCATTCTTCATTTTCTTCAAAAAATTTTTGAACACCAAATCAAAGCTTTTCTCCCGAAATTAGTTCACCATTTTTTATTCATAAGCTCTCTAAACACAAAATATCTTTTTAATTTTGAAGAACACTCATGTTTTTATCCTTAAAATCATCAAGAGATCTTCTCACATTTTAGCTTGAATTAGCTCCATAGCTTGTCGATTTTACAAAATTGAGGTGATATTCTAACTTTTTATGATTAAACTAAGTGAGTTGGTATTTCAATTCGAGATTTAAATGATTTAATTAATATCTCAATATATCACTTGATTTGAAGTTGATTTTTGGCTTGAAAATGGTAGATCTCATATTTCTTGGCTAAGATTTGGTTTTAAAGTGATTTCTAACTCATTTTGATCTACTTAAAAGGTATTTGATCTCAATTTAGTAAATCCTTAATAAATTTTAGCAAATTAAATGTTTTCCCCTTTTTAAAAGATCACGTAAGCTTGATTTTCTAGAAAAATTAAATCAGTGAAATTGGGTAAAATTGATGGATTAGATTTGTAATTAGATGATATTTAGATGTATGAACCAGAAATCTAATCTTAGAAGTGATATTTGAGTGGTTAAACACCTATTTCGACAAAACTAGTTAAATTTTTGGTATAGAGGTTAATAGGCTTTAATCTTGGATTTTGGAATGATTTCATGGTTCTTTTTCATGTTAGTAATGCCTTTGTAATGTGTTTGATGTGTATAAAAATTGATAATTCATTTGGGAGCTTCTACAAGCTTGGACAAAAGCAAGTAGAAGTTTACTTGAGCATGGTAGTTGAGGCGATGGTTGCTAAGGTCAGTGGTTTGATATACTACATTTAAACTCCAGTACATGGGCTAAGGTAATATATGCGAACCCCCACTTATGGTATGCAAACTTTGACTTATTCCTTGTGTAAATCCTTACAATTTTGGCTGAATCAGTGAGTGATTTTAATGGTGAAAAGAATGCATGAACCTATGATATATATATGGTTTTTATTTTATATATAGTATATATTAACGAGTTTTGGTAAAATACATATGTATATAAGCGTGTGGGGTTGTAAATAAATATTATATGCATGGGTTTTATTATATAATATATATGTTTATAGGTTTTGTTTTATCTAGTATATATAAATATATATGAGACTTTTAATGTATGCTAAAATTTGACGTGACAAAGGTCACTAGATAGGTATCTATATATATGTAATATATATTCATATATAGTTATGTAATGCTTGCGAACGAATATAAAAATAAATATTATAATATAGATTTTTATAACATATGAATTTTATTGATAATGCATATTTATGCATGCATGAACCTGTAAGTGAATTATGAGTTTTACAATATTGTAAGCTGTGATTAGTGTAAAAATTATATTGTCATGAAATGATAAGTGCAAGCTCAATTGTAGTGCGAGAAAATTATATTTTTGAGTTGTGTTATATTGTGAACTATGTTAACTTGGTGAATTATATTATTATGGCAAACTGTATTAATTTTTCAAACTATGAATTGTGAGATTTTAAGTTGTATTGTATGTAAGCTAAGCTATTGCGTACCCTATGCTAAATAAAATATGCGAACAATGATTCATGTGAGCTATTTCATGAATGATATGTGATCTGTGATTATGTGTGCAATATATGTTGTATGGAAGTGATATTATTTGTGAACCATGCTCTATTGAGAATTGTGAATTACGAACTATGTTGTAATGTGCGAGCCCTATTATATTGAGTATTGTGAATGTGTTAAAGAGATATTTTGGCATTGTGACCTTATGGAAGCATTGGATATAGTTGGCATGCCATAGGATTGCGAGTACTTACCTTTTTTTTATTGCAATAGGCAATGTGGCCTGAAGGTAGCGTTGGAGAGATAAGGGAATGTCAAGCTTAGCTCCATTCACCATAGATAGCTTGGTGTGTTTGAAGAGTGTGAGCATACGTGCTACACTTACATGGAGATAGTGTAATAGCCCGATTTTGGGGCTAGTCAGAATAGTGGTTTTGGGACCAAAAATTTGACGTAGAAAATCCATTTTTATTATATTTTTATGGTCTACAGTTTTATGGAACTATTCTGTGAAAATCTCGTTCAAAAACTTTGACATTTGGGCACTCAATTTAGTCAAAAGGACTAAATTGTAAAAAGTGCAAAAGTTGAATTCTACTTGTTAAAGGTGTCCAATTGCTATGAGATTTTAAATTAGAGGTCCTTAGTTGGTAATTAGACCATTAGATAAGTTAGTGGACAAAAATGGACATGAATAGGTAAAATTTCAAAGTTATGCATTAAGGGCATTTTGGTCATTTGGTAAATAAAAAAATAAAAAGGGAAAATAAAGTCAAAATTGGTGTCCATCTTCTTCACCATAGTCGAAATTCCCTAAGGAGACCATAGCTAGGGTTTCTTCAACTTTCAAGCTTGATTGTAAGTGCATCCTAGCCTCGTTTTTAATGCTCTTTACATTTTTGAAGTCGTTATCATCCGATCTATCTATTTTACCATATTTTGAAGTAGGTTTCATGTTTAAAAATTTATCCATGTGTGATATACATGTTTTTTATGTTTAATGGAAGATATTGTATGTTTAAGGTGTGATAAACAACTTTTACTAAGTAATTTTTAGTGAAAATGCATAAAAATGACTTATTTGTAAAAGTTGTAAAAATGGGTAGTAGAAATGTGATTTGATGAAAAATGTGGGCTGTTATGAGCATGATTTAAGCTCGGCTATGCTTAGGTAGCAAAGAAGATGGATACGTTTCATTTTACGAGCCTAAGGACTAATTTATAAAAATGTGAAAAGTTAGGGGTAAAACTATAATTTTTCCATTATGTGATTTTTAGAACAACATCAGTAATGTGAAAATTAAATAAGTTAAATTTGCTATTATAAATCAAGAAAAACGAAGTTCGGACCTTGATCGGGGGAAGAACAAGGTTATTGACGATTAGGTTTATTTCCTACTATTTGTACCGAGGTAAGTTTGTGTGTAAATAATGCAATGTTATATTATGTATTTAATGCTTAATATTGCATAAATTGTACGATCGTTTCTATAGAAATATTCAACAAAGTTTCGACGATGAGAAAATCCCGGTTGAACCTTAGGAATAGTTTAGGATACAAGTGACATGTCACTAGGAAACCATGTGTTATGTGATCTATGTGAATCCGGGTGCTAGTCATGTACATTCCACTGGTGGCTGGGTAGTCTGGCATGTGTTGCGGATACCTGACAACTTGTGTGAGTAGCCCGTGTAGCAATGTCTTGACTGACAGCTTGTATGAGCAGGCCCGTGATTAGCTCGTGTGCGAGCCCTATGTGTTATAAGATATGAGCTAGCATTGGCTACATATGTGACACTTATGTGCAAGACTTTCCATGTATCCGATAGTATTCCAAGTGTTCAATGGGTAATCCGAAGAGTATGTCAAAGATGACAAAGTATGTAACTATGATACGAGTTGGTACAGGTATGTATGTATAACTCATGAGTATGAACTTTGGTATGTGATGAACTCTTGGTAAGAATGCTAATGAGTGAATTATGCCTAAGATACCTGATGATATTTATGTTAACTTATGTTGAATAATCATATGATTAATGTATGATTAATGTTTTTTATTATTTACATGCAAAATTACTAAGCTTTAAAGCTTACTCCCCTTTTCTTTCCATTCCTTATAGTGTCGCCAAGCTAGCTCAGGGATTGAGGGTCGTCAGAGCTTGATTCACACTATCAAACGATTGCTTTGGGTATACTTGGTTTCAATATTTTGAGTATGGCATGTATAGGGACTTGGTCGTTTTGTTATGTGTCATATTGGTTTAGCCAAATGTGTTGGCATGGTAATGGTTAATGATTCATTTTGTATATGGCCATTAAGTTGGCAAATATTAATTTTCTTGATCATTGGTATATTTATGTGATGAAGCTTATCATGAAGATGAAATTGGCTTGAATGGAAAAGAAAGTATGTGATGTTTATGCATGATAGATGTTAGTATGTGTAATTGATGTATTGACATCTTGTTTGTGGCTGATTTGGTTGTATGTATATGCTTGGATTTGGTGTTGCTTGATGTTGTGCAAGTTGGTGCAAGTAAGGGTGGCAAAATGGCTTGGTAAATAGCCTTATTTTGGCCACACAGGTAGAGACACGGCCGTGTGTCTCAGCCGTATGAAGGACACGGCCTAGGGGCATGGGCGTGTGTCCAGGGAGTGTGAAGTCTGCACCAATTTTATGAAAAATTTCGAACATTAAATTCGTCACACGACCTAGCAGATGGGCGTGTGACTTGGCTGTGTGACTCCCTTTGGTTCATGACGTCTTAAACAGAGAGTTACACAGGTTAGGGACACAGGCGTGTGTGACCACGTGACCAACCCCCACGGACGTGTGATCCTATTTTGATGAAAAATTTTCTAAGTGTTTTAAAAATTTCTAAAGTTCTCGGTTTAGTCTCAAACCACTTTTAGTGCATGTTTTGGGCCTCGTAGGCTCGTTTTAGGGACGATATGTTTGTAAATGAAAAGTTTTAAATTTGGATTGAAATTTATGTCTCGGTTTTGTATGTTAGTTTGTGTTTAAGTCTGGTGATGCCTCGAACCCTGTTCTAGCATCGAATACGAGTAAGGGGTGTTACAGATAGCAAACGACTTTATCAGTAATGTGGTGTATTTTGGAGATCTATTTATCCAATGTATGGTGACAGAGTCCATTTATAGGTGGTGATAGAGTCCCCTTTAAGTTTCATAATCACAAAAATGTCAATTTATCATTATTTGAGTTATGATGGAGCATGAATTATTATTTTGCATGAATTGTTATTTGGTATGAACTGATATTTCATATGAACTATTATTTTGAATGAGATGTCATTTGGTAAGAACTATTATTTCATATGAATAGATGTTTGGTGCACATTGATAATTTATGTGATCTACCTATTTTATGCAAATTACTTATTATATGTGCATTGCTTATTTTATGAGAATTGTTGTCTCATGTGAGTTGTTATTTTGTGTATACTGCAGTAATATATGAATCGCTTTTGTTTGTCACATTTTAACCTAATTGATGTGTTTATTTGTAGTATGTTTGAGCACTCATTGTGCTTTCATAAGCTCACCCTTTCTTTTAGAATATTGCATTGACTTAGCATGTGAAGAGATGTAGGAATGAGTCATCCAAGTGATCTAAATCAAGGCTATATCTGGATGTGTCTTTGCGTTCCCAAACCCAGTGAGGAAGACAATGTGGGACCAAGTTATGGGATTTAGTATTAGACTTATAATTTTCGGGTTGTAATTGGAAACTATGGACTATTTAATTGTTTGGTTTAGAACTTTTATTATTACGTTCGATAGATGATTGAATAATGGATTATAATTGTTCGATAATTGGTTTGAATAATTGTTCGACTAACTTGTAAGTGCAGGTTGAAGAGTCATTGGTCATTAAGGTAAGCCTTAGATATTTTATGTGTGATTTGGATACAAATGTCACATCTCGAAAATCGGGTTAGTAGAATTGGACATTAGATTATGGGTTTGAGAGAAAACAAATGTCACATCTCGAAAATCGAGTTAGTAGAATTGGACATTAGATTATGGGTTTGAGAGAAAAATCGAATTTTATATCATATGAATTAAAATAAGATAAAATAAATAATTAGTTAATAATAGTAAAAAATAACAATTCAATGAAACAATTATGATATTAATAATCGGGACATTAGTAAAATAATAATAATAAAGACTAATTTGGAATAGTGGTTAAAGTAGAGGCTAAATGTGTAAATTAAGAAATAGTGGTTAAAAGGGGAACTATTAGAACAAGGGAGAATAGGGGAGGGACTTTAGGGCAAATAGCCCATTTTTTTAAAAATTGGTTGGTTGCCTATTAAAAAACCACACCCATTGCCTCTTTGCTTTTATTTTGCTTCTTTCCATTTATTTTTCATTTTTAAATTTTGTTAGATCTAGACGGAAAATTTTCTTTTTTTCTTTCAATTTTGCAAGAAAATCACTCTTTCTTCTCTAATTTCTCACCTAAACTTAGCTCGTTTTTGCTCAATTAGTACAAGTTCATGGAGGTTTTTGAATGAAAGGTAAATTTATTATTTTCTTATGTATTAAATTTTTATTAAGTGTTTTTAATTTGAATTTTCATAGGTCTAAGTCAGAAAATTATAGATCCATGGTTTTAAAGTGGTCTTTTGCATAAAAGAAATGGTGAATCTCATAATAAAGAGCTAAGAGATGTTGTTAAAATGATTTTTAGTATATTTTGATGAGATTAAGAGGTTTACAAATTCAATTTAACAAAATCTTTAAATAATTACATGAATTGAATGGCTTTCTTTTGAGAATGAGGATGAACAATGTTTTTCCGAAAAAAATATTAATTAAAGAAATTGAGAAAAGTTAGAAATCTAGATTTATAACTAGACACAGGTTAGGGGGTTAGGAGGTAAAAATTAAGGATTTAATTAGGCTAAAAAGAAGAAATTAGGCGAAATAGATTGAATGAAATAAGTCGAATAAGTATGTGTGAGTGGAGAGTCGTTGTATGAACACAAAGAGATAAGTTAGATTATTTTTTAATGGTTAGTAATATGTATATTTTTGTCTAAAGCTGAAAATGTTGGTGAAGCCTTAACAAACCTTGACAAAGGCAAGTAAAAAGTTGTCTAATTCGATGAGCAGTGGCGAGCTATAGGTAACTGCATTTGTATGCTGTATTTTATAGCATGAATTACGAGATTTAGAGAGTCAAAGTGGGGCTTGTGAACCACCACTTATGGTATGCGAACCTTGATTTCTTCCTTATGCAAATCATTGCAAGTTTAGTTGAATCGTTGAGTATATAAACTGTGCGATTTTAATAGTGCAAAATGCATGAACTTATAATATATATACATGGACTTTATTTTATATACAATATATATATTAGTGGGTGTTATATATATAATATATAAATGGGGGAGTTGGTAATATACATATATAATATATATGAGTGGAGTTGTATATATATACATATATATACGTGGGTGATTATACATATATTATATGCATGCATGGCTTTATTCTATATAATATATATGCATGACTTTATGTTATATAATATATATTAATGGATTTTGATCTTATATATATAATATAAGATATATGCATGGTTCTATTATATATAATATATATAATTATGGGTATGGTTTTATATGATATATAAATTTATGGAACTTTTAATGTATACTAAAATTTAACGTGACAAAGGTCACTAAATAGGTATGTATATATATGTAATATATATTTTTATATGGTTATGTAATGCTTGCGAATAAGTATAAAAATAAATATTATAATATGGATAAATATTATAATATGGATTTTCATAACACGTGAATTTTATTGATAATGTGCATTTATGTATGCACAAACCCGTAAGTGAATTATAAGATTTATGCTATTGCAAGTTTTGATCAGTGCAAAATTATATTATTGTGAAATGATATGTGCGTGCTCAACAGTAATGCAAGCTTGTTATATTGCGTAATAAAATGTGATTAATTAGATATGTTGGCAATGTGAACACTTGAAACCATTGGATATCATTGGCATGCCATAGGATTGTGAGTACTTACCCTTTTATTATGTGTTGGGCATTGTGGCCTGTAGATAGCATTGGAGAGATAAGGGAATGTCGAGCATAGCTCTATTCATTTTAGATAGTATGGTGTGTTTTGAGAGTGTGAGCATACGTGCTACACTTACATGGAGATAGTGTACAACTTTTTGAGTCATGTGGTGTGTTTTAGAGATCTTTTTATCCAATGAGCATATAATTTAACTATGTTTCATATTCACGAATTGTCAATATATCACTATGTTGAGTATGAAAATTGTGTTATATGTGAATTTTTAAAATAGGTTTAAATCCTAACATGTTAGTGTGTATATATTTTTGTTGTATGCATGTATACTCACTGAGCTTTCCCAAGCTCACCCCCTTACTTTTCCTTACAGATAAATAGTTCCTAGGATAGCGAGGAGGGTGGCAAATCAGTGATCCATCGCAAGGCATATTTTTTTAGACTATATGGGTTGAGATTTTAAACTCCGAAGTGAAGGCAATGTGGGTAGTTCAAAGGGTTTAGTACTTAAATTAGGCTTAGACTTTTTAAATAAAATTTTCAATGGATTGTAAATGGACATTACAGACTGTTTGTTTTTTTGGGGTTTTTGAACGTTATAATTTATTTGCTTGATTGCTTGGTTAGATGGCTTTATTTCTTGATTAATCTAATGATAATTAAATGAACTAACAATTTTTTGCAGCTAAGGGACACTGTCGAGTGTTAAGGTACACTCTATACCTTCTGATTGTGTGAATGAAATGATTAATTTAAAAATATGTGCACTTAGTTGTAACACCCCGTGCCCGAGACCGTTGCCGGAGTCGAACACGAGGTGCTGACCGACTTAGTTCATTTACTTGCACAGTTCATTTTAAAAATTTCCAGACAGCTGGCTAACTGTTTCACTGTCACCTTAAAAATCATATCTTGAGTTCCACAACTCGAAAATCAGTTTCGTGATTTTTTCCTGAAACTAGACTCATATATGCATCTACAATTTTTTCTCTATAATTTTTGGTCGGGCCAATTAGTACAGTTTATTAGTTAAAGTCTCCCATGTTACAGGGATCGACTACACTGACCTTCGCACATAACGACTTGGATATCTCCCTGTACAGGGCTTAAATGCTGATGCCATTTGTTTCTATATAAATAGACTCAAAGAGGAATCTATACATATATGGAATGACTCCTAATTATCTCTGGTTAATTTATAATGAATTTCCAAAGTCGGAACAGGGAATCCAGAAACCGTTCTGGCCCTATTTCACGAAAACCTAAATATCTCTTAACATACAACTCATATGACCGTTTTGTTTCTTCCATATGAAAGTAGATTCATCAAGGTTCATTTACATAATTTATTCACTATTTAATTCCATTCCTACTATTTTTAGTGATTTTTTACATCCACATCGCTGCTGCTGTCAGCATCTGCCTTTAAGGTAGACTTTACCTATTTCATAGTTTCCATGATTCAATTAGCCCTTTTTTTTTTTGCATACATAGCACAAAGTATAATCATGATTAACCATTCCAATGGCTAATCGTTTCCAAACATTTCCATACCTCTTAGTGATCAACATACAAAACGATTATAGTACTATGCTAAAAACGTATATAAGCCATTTTCGCATGGCTATCCAAATTTACACAAAATCTATGGGTACATGACCAACAACAAGAAGGGTAGTCCTATACATGCCATTTCAAAGTTCAACCAAAATTGTACCAAAAGGGGGCTTTGATAGTGTGGGAGACTTCGACTTCCAAAAATCCCGAGTCCGATAGCTGACGAGCCAAAATCTATAAAACAGAGAAACAAAGAAACGGAGTAAGCAATTTATGCTTAGTAAGTTTTGAGCAAGGGATTCCAGCACAACAAAAGTATAGCATTCATATAGCTAAACGGATAATTTCATATGCACAAATTCTCAATATCATACTTACTTCACATTACCAACCCTTATGTTCATACACAAAAGATCAACTTAGCCAAAGGCCGGTAGCTCATTTATCGACTGAGCGAATACAGATTTGTAAGGGATCAACTAATTCAAAGCACACACGAAACATACCTCATCGCTGGGATTTTACGAGCGTATTAATTTAAATTTTTACAGAAAGATCGCTCGTTCCCAAATCAAGCATCTTCGGGGTTTAGCCGGATATAACCACTCGCACAAGGCCTTCGGGTCTTAACCCGGATATGGTCACTAGCATAAATGCCTTCGGGACTTAGCCCGGATATAGTCGCTAGCACAAATGCCTTCGGATCTTAGTCCGGATGTAGTCGCTTAGCACAAAAGCCTTCGGAACTTAGCCCGGATATAGTCGCTTAGCACAAAAGCCTTCGGGACTTAGCCCGGATACCATTCGAGTAACCATGCACATATATCAATAAATCATGACACATTCATATTTCATTTTCATTACCAAAGCTCAAACACAAGACACTTATCACATTTACAATTTCGGCTCAATAGCCACATACAAGAGCATGATTTTGATTTACTTAAGACATAGTCTAATCGAATCATAATTTAAGTCCCATTACTTGAAAACTTACCTCGGATGTTGTCGAACGATTCCGATGGCTATTCGACCACTTTTTCCTTCCCTTTATCGGATTTAGTTCCCCTTTGCTCTTGAGCTTAATTTAACAAATAAATTGATTTAATCATTTGAGCATCGAAAAGAGGAACTCAAGGCACTTGGCCCACATATATCCATTAGACATTAAAGTCACATATGTACGGAATCATGAATCAAATTCAACACATTAGTTAATACTCTCCTTAGCCGAATTTTCTAAGTCAAGATAAAGCCTTCAATATGCTTACCTATGGCCGAACAACACATCAACCTATGTACTCATTCATGTGGCCAATTATGCATGTCTATGTTGAGGCCAATTATATACTCAATACCACACACAAATGGCATACCTTTTACTAACTAATGCATTACATATTATAACTCAATACGCATCCATCATGTACTCCATAACCGAAACACCATCATATGTAAATATATACCTTGAGATATTGTATATGTCATACCAATACGTCATGTGCAAACATATATATATATGTGCAAGAGCCGAATCTCAAAGTTGATTATAACTAAACATGAACATAAATCCAAAACACAAATCTTACCTACCATGCAATAAGCATAAATCATACTTATGGATATACCATGGCCGAATACATCACAACACCATACCATTTCAATTTTGGTCATGGTTAAACAAAGAACTTAATGTCTCACTCAAAAATGCTAAAAAGAAAATCCAAGAGTCATCAATCCACCATCACATGTATCATTAACAAGCTTCATATTTAGCATGCAATGGCATTAACACAAAATCCACCTAGGCCGAATATCATCCCCATGACATAGCAAAGATTTGAACTATGGGCTAATTAGAACTCAAGCTAGCAACTAAAAACATGCATGAATCTCATGGCACAACCTCAAACATACCTTAATCTAGATACAAGTATGGCCAAACCTCCTCCTAATCCTCTTCCAAACCAAACATGAAGCAAGAACTCCTTCCTTCTTCCTTAGAATTTTCGGCCAAAAGAAATGAAAAGGATGAACAAAATTTTTTTTTCTTTTCTCCAACTCACGGCAATGGGGGGGAACACTCACACATATTCCTTTTTTTTTGTTTTCTTCCTTCCATTTCTTATTAGTTTATTGCCCATGCTTCTTATTTTATTTTTCCATTAACACAACATGTTTCATGACATGTTTTGCCCATCATCCCTTGTCATGGCCGGCCACTAGTACTTAAATGGGGGGAAATTGACATGCAAGTCCACCCCTTTGATTACATGCACTATTAGGCCACTTGCATTTGCCTAGCACATTTCTAAATTTTCTCACATAAGTCCTATCAACTAAATTCACATGCAATTAACTAAATCGAAGCTTAAAACTTTCACACATTTATATTCACATATTTTAGGCAATAATTATCACATTCAAATAATTTGTTGACTCGGTCTAGCGGTCCCGAGACCGCTTTCCGACTAGGGTCACTTTAGGGCTGTCACAACTCTCCCCCACTTAAGAAATTTTCGTCCCCGAAAATCTTACCGGTAAATAGGTTTGGGTATCATTCTTTCATCGAGCTCTCGGTTTCCCAAGTAGCTTCCTCAATCCCGTGTTTGAGCCATAACACCTTTACTAACGGAACCCTTTTGTTTCGCAACTCCTTCACTTCACGAGCTAGGATACGCATCGGTTCTTCTTCATAACTCATATCGGCTTGAATTTCAACCTCTGATGGGCTAATTATGTGCGATGGATCAGATCTATAGCGTCGAAGCATCGAAACATGGAAGACGTTGTGAATCTTTTCAAGTTCAGGGGGCAAAATCAATCGATACGCAACTGGACTGACTCGTTCAGATATTTCGTATGGCCCGATGAACCTCAGACTCAATTTGCCCTTACGCCCAAATCTGAGTATCTTTTTCCAAGGTGAAACTTTAAGAAACACCTTATCTCCCACCTGATACTCAATGTCTTTTCGTTTCAGATCCGCCTACGGCTTCTGGCGATCTGAGGCTATCTTTAGACTTTCACGGATTACTTTTACTTTCTGTTCAGTATCTTTAATCAAATCCACTCCGAAAATTTTACTTTCACCGAGCTCGGTCCAAAACAATGGTGTACGGCATTTACGCCCGTACAAAGCCTCGTAAGGTGCCATCTTAATACTTGATTGAAAACTATTGTTGTAAGCGAATTCAATCAATGGTAAATACCGTTCCCATGAACCACTAAACTCAAGGATGCAACATCTCAACATATCCTCAAGTATCTGAATTACCCGCTCGGATTTGACCATCGGTTTGTGGATGAAAAGCGGTGCTAAAATGCAGCTTGGTACCCAAAGCTTCTTGCAATTTCTTCCAAAATCACGAGGTGAATCTCGGATCTCTATCCGACACAACAGAAATCGGTACCCCTTGTAATCTCACAATCTGAGAAACGTACAATTCAGCTAGTTTATCCAATGAAAAATCCGTACGCACGGGGATAAAGTGAGCCGACTTAGTCAGTCTATCAACAACAACCCAAATCGCATCCTTCTTACTTGCTGACAATGGCAGTCCGGACACAAAGTCTATTGTGACTCGATCCCATTTCCACTCGGGTATCATGATCGGCTGAAGTAATCCTGAAGGCACTTGATGTTCCGCTTTCACTTGTTGACATATTAAACATCTCGAAACAAAGTCGGAGATGTCTCGTTTCATACCATGCCACCAAAATTGACATTTCAAATCGTTGTACATTTTCGTACACCCCGGGTGAATTGACATTCGGCTACAATGGGCTTCATTCAGAATCATCGAAATGAGTTCCGAATTCCTTGGAACACACAAACGACTTCTGAACCTCAAACAATCATCATCATCAATTTGAAACTCCGATTCCTTGTTCGGAACACACTCAGCCCGTTTTGCAACCAATTCATCATCGACTTTCTGAGCTTCACGAATTTGATGAATCAATAATGGTTTGGCTTTTAATTCAACTACTAACACATTGTCGGGTAGAACAGACAAGTGTACATTCATCGATCGCAAAGCAAACAGTGATTTCCGGCTTAAGGCGTTCGCAACCACATTAGCCTTTCCCGGGTGATAATTAATGACAAGCTCATAATCTTTCAACAACTCAAGCCAACGCCTTTGTCGCAGATTCAAGTCTCGCTGGGTCATCAAATATTTGAGACTTTTGTGATCCGAAATTACATGGCACTTCTCACCAAACAAATAATGTCGCCATATTTTCAAAGCAAATACGATGGCAGCTAGTTCGAGATCATGGGTCGGATAATTTCTCTCGTGTGGCTTCAATTGTCTCGACGCATAGGCCACAACTCGACCTTCTTGCATCAATACGCAACCCAACCCAAGTAGGGATGCGTCACTATAAATGACAAACTCTTTGCCTGATTCGGGTTGCACTAAAATTGGAGCTTCAGTAAAATAAGTTTTCAATTGATCGAAACTTTTCTGACATTTCTCCGTCCATTCGAACTTAACAGCCTTTTGAAGTAGCTTCGTCATTGGTGTGGCTATCATCGAGAAACCTTTTACAAATCGTCGGTAATAACCGGTGAGCCCCAGGAAGCTCTGAACTTCGGTAATATTTCTTGGAGGCTTCCAGTTAAGTATGGCTAAAATTTTCCTCGGGTCAACTCGAATACCCGATGCGGATACCACATGACCCAAGAAGCTAACCTCTCTTAACCAGAACTCACACTTACTGAACTTAGCATATAACTGCTTATCCCGCAAAATTCGCAACACTAATCTCAGGTGCTCTGCATGTTCGGTCTCATCTCTTGAATAGACCAAGATGTCATCAATGAACACAACTACGAACCGGTCCAAATACTGTCTGAAGATCCGATTCATCAAATCCATAAATACCGCAGAGGCGTTAGTGAGCCCGAACGGCATCACTAAGAACTCGTAGTGACCGTACCTCGTTCTGAAAGCAGTTTTGGGTACGTTCGAATCTCGAATCCGCAACTGATAATAACCCGACCTCAAATCTATCTTTGAAAACACTGAGGCTCCCTTTAGTTGATCAAACAAATCATCAATACGTGGTAACGGATATTTATTCTTTATCGTCACTTTATTCAGTTGACGATAGTCAATGCACAACCTCATGGTTCCGTCCTTCTTTTTCTCAAACAATACTGGTGCACCCCAAGGTGAGAAACTTGGTCGAGCGAAACCTCTATCCGTCAATTCTTGCAACTGAGCTTTCAACTCTTTTAACTCGGTTGGTGCCATACGATACGGAGCTATCGAAATCGGCGTAGTCCCAGGTACAAGCTCAATACCAAACTCTATCTCCCGAACAGGTGGCAAACCCGGTAATTCTTTGGGAAAAACATCCGGCTATTCACAAATTACTGGTACCGACTCAAGTTTCTTTTCTAATTCCTTGTTATCAAGTCGATACGCAAGGTATGCTTCATACCCCTTTCTTACATATTTCTGAGCCAACATTGAGGATATTACAGCTGGCAACCCATCCAAGTCCGTAGACTCAACTCGGATTACTTCGTTATTTGCGCACCTCAAATCAATAGTCTTGCTTTTGCAATTCACAACCGCATCATGCACGGTCAACCAATCCAACCCAAGAATAACATCAAATTCATCAAACGGCAGAAGCATCAAGTCCGCCGGAAAACAGGAACCTCGAATTACTAGGGGACATTTCTTACACACTTTGTCGACAAGCACGTAACGACCCAAGGGATTTGACACCCGAATTACAAACTCAGTAGACTCAATAGGTAAAGTCTTACTGGATGCTAAGGTTTCACATATGTAAGAATGAGTAGAACCGGGGTCAATCAAAGCAATTACATTAGTATCAAAGAGAGTAAAAGTACCGGTAATAACATCAGGCGAAGAAGCATCCTCGCAGGCACGTATAGCATAAGCTCTAGCAGGCGCACGAGCCTCAGATCTGGTTGTAGCATCTCTAGATCCTCTCTGACCGCCACTAGCATTGCCCGTGTTTCTTAACGGTCTACCCCGAGCAGTAGTAGCACCTGGTTTCCCACTCTGACTTACATTTTGTTCAGGCAACCTCGGGCAATCCTTGATAAAGTGGTCAGCTGATCCACACTTATAGCAGGAGCGGTCATGGAACCTACAGCTCCCCGAATGCCATTTACCACAATGCTGACACTCCGTTCTGTCTCGACGTTCATTCCCAACACTGGCGACCGAAGTGCCTCGTGTACCCACAGGGGGTCGATCACGATCTCGTCTAAAAAGGCCCGAAGTGCCTCTAGACCGGCCCACATCATCTCGAAATTTCTTCGATGCCTGTTGAAGAGACTTTCCCGAGGATATTTTACGAAGCTCTCCAGTTCCCACATCAACTTTTTGTTTTTCTTTTCTAAGCTCTTCGGCTTTACAAGCTCGCTCGACAAGTACTACGAACTCTCGTATTTCAAGAATGCCAACGAACATTTTTATATCTTCATTCAGCCCATCCTCGAAGCGTTTACACATGATAGCCTCGGACGAAACACATTCCCGAGCGTATCTACTAAGTCTAACAAATTTTCGCTTGTAATCAGTAACTGACATAGAACCTTGCTTAAGCTCAAGAAATTCCTTCCGTTTTTGATCAACAAATCTCTGACTGATATACTTTTTCTGAAACTCAGTTTGGAAAAACTCCCAAGTTACTTGCTCTCGGGGCACAACAGAAGTCAGAGTACTCCACCAATAGTAGGCAGAATCGCGTAGCAAGGAGATAGTACACTTTAGGCATTCATCGGGTGTACAAGATAGCTCATCGAGTACCCGGATAGTGTTGTCCAACCAAAATTCAGCTTGCTCGGCATCGTCGCTATCCGTAGCTTTAAATTCAGTAGCCCCATGTTTTTGGATTCTGTCAACTGGGGGCTTATTTGACCTTATTTGGTCAGTTACCGGAGGTATTGTAGGTGCGGGGGTTGTATTAGTCGGGAATGGAGGTTGTGGAACAGCCGTATTAGTTCGAATGTATTGGTTGAACCAATCATTCATCACGCTATAAAAAGCTTGCCTAGCTTCATCATTCGGATTGCTAGCAATCGGTTGAGAGTCCACCGGAGCTGTCCTTGTGCGGGAGCAGGCGCCACACTCTCAAGATCATCAGCTACCGCTCGGTCGGGATCGGGATCCATTACTATAAATAAACACATTTTCAATTGTCAGAAATCACCACACTATCAAATAATCACAAAATGGCATGTATAGCTAGACCCAAACGTATTACGGTAGTCCTAGAATCGACTAAACCGTGCTCTGATACCAATAAAATTGTAACACCCCGTGCCCGAGACCGTTGCCGGAGTCGAACACGAGGTGCTGACCGACTTAGTTCATTTACTTGCACAGTTCATTTTAAAAATTTCCAGACAGCTGGCTAACTGTGTCACTGTCACCTTAAAAATCATATCTTGAGTTCCACAACTCAAAAATCAGTTTAGTGATTTTTCCCTGAAACTAGACTCATATATTCATCTACAATTTTTTTTCTATAATTTTTGGTCGGGCCAATTAGTACAGTTTATTAGTTAAAGTCTCCCATGTTATAGGGATCGACTACACTGACCTTCGCACATAACGACTTGGATATCTCCCTGTACAGGGCTTTAATGCTGATTCCGTTTGTTTCTATAGAAACTATACTCAAATAGGAATCTATACATATATGGATGACTCCTAATTATCTTTGGTTAATTTATAATGAATTTCCAAAGTCGGAACAGGGAATCCAGAAACCGTTCTGGACCTGTTTCACGAAAACCTAAATATCTCTTAACATACAACTCATATGATCGTTTCGTTTCTTCCATATGAAAGTATATTCATCAAGGTTCATTTACATAATTTATTCACTATTTAATTCCATTCCTACTATTTTTAGTGATTTTTCACATTCACATCGCTGCTGCTGTCAGCATCTGCCTTTAAGGTAGACTTTACCTATTTCATAGTTTCCATGATTCAATTAGCCCTTTTTTTTGCATACATAGCACAAAGTATAATCATGATTAACCATTCCAATGGCTAATCGTTTCCAAACATTTCCATACCTCTTAGTGATCAACATACAAAACGATTATAGTACTATGCTAAAAACGTATATAAGCCATTTTCGCATGGCTATCCAAATTTACACAAAATCTATGGGTACATGACCAACAACAAGAAGGGTAGTCCTATACATGCCATTTCAAAGTTCAACCAAAATTGTACCAAAAGGGGGCTTTGATAGTGTGGGAGACTTCGACTTCCAAAAATCCCGAGTCCGATAGCTGACGAGCCAAAATCTATAAAACAGAGAAATAAAGAAACGGAGTAAGCAATTTATGCTTAGTAAGTTTTGAGCAAGGGATTCCAGCACAACAAAAGTATAGCATTCATATAGCTAAACGGATAATTTCATATGCACAAATTCTCAATATCATACTTACTTCACATTACCAACCCTTATGTTCATACACAAAAGATCAACTTAGCCAAAGGCCGGTAGCTCATTTATCGACTGAGCGAATACAGATTTGTAAGGGATCAACTAATTCAAAGCACACACGAAACATACCTCATCGCTGGGATTTTACGAGCGTATTAATTTAAATTTTTACAGCAAGATCGCTCGTTCCCAAATCAAGCATCTTCGGGGTTTAGCCGGATATAACCACTCGCACAAGGCCTTCGGGTCTTAACCCGGATATGGTCACTAGCATAAATGCCTTCGGGACTTAGCCCGAATATAGTCGCTAGCACAAATGCCTTCGGATCTTAGTCCGGATGTAGTCGCTTAGCACAAAAGCCTTCGGGACTTAGCCCAGATATCATTCGAGTAACCATGCACATATATCAATAAATCATGACACATTCATATTTCATTTTCATTACCAAAGCTCAAACACAAGACACTTATCACATTTACAATTTCGGCTCAATAGCCACATACAAGAGCATGATTTTGATTTACTTAAGACATAGTCTAATTGAATCATAATTTAAGTCCCATTACTTGAAAACTTACCTCGGATGTTGTCGAACGATTCCGATGGCTATTCGACCACTTTTTCCTTCCCTTTATCGGATTTAGTTCCCCTTTGCTCTTGAGCTTAATTTAACAAATAAATTGATTTAATCATTTGAGCATCGAAAAGAGGAACTCAAGGCACTTGGCCCACATATATCCATTAGACATTAAAGTCACATATGTACGGAATCATGAATCAAACTCAACACATTAGTTAATACTCTCCTTAGCTAAATTTTCTAAGTCAAGATAAAGCCTTCAATATGCTTACCTATGGCCGAACAACACATCAACCTATGTACTCATTCATGTGGCCGATTATGCATGTCTATGTTGAGGCCAATTATATACTCAATACCACACACAAATGGCATACCTTTTACTAACTAATGCATTACATATTATAACTCAATACGCATCCATCATGTACTCCATAACCGAAACACCATCATATGTAAATATATACCTTGAGATATTGTATATGTCATACCAATACGTCATGTGCAAACATATATATATATATGTGCAAGAGCCGAATCTCAAAGTTGATTATAACTAAACATGAACATAAATCCAAAACACAAATCTTACCTACCATGCAATAAGCATAAATCATACTTATGGATATACCATGGCCGAATACATCACAACACCATACCATTTCAATTTCGGTCATGGTTAAACAAAGAACTTAATGTCTCACTCAAAAATGCTAAAAAGAAAATCCAAGAGTCATCAATCCACCATCACATGTATCATTAACAAGCTTCATATTTAGCATGCAATGGCATTAACACAAAATCCACCTAGGTCGAATATCATCCCCATGACATAGCAAAGATTTGAACCATGGGCTAATTAGAACTCAAGCTAGCAACTAAAAACATGCATGAATCTCATGGCACAACCTCAAACATACCTTAATCTAGATACAAGTATGGCCAAACCTCCTCCTAATCCTCTTCCAAACCAAACATAAAGCAAGAACTCCTTCCTTCTTCCTTAGAATTTTCGGCCAAAAGAAATGAAAAAGGATGAACAAAATTTTTTTTTTCTTTTCTCCAACTCACGGCAATGGGGGGGGAACACTCACACGCATTCCTTTTTTTTTTGTTTTCTTCCTTCCATTTCTTATTAGTTTATTTCCCATGCTTCTTATTTTATTTTCCATTAACACAACATGTTTCATGACATGTTTTGCCCATCATCCCTTGTCATGGCCGGCCACTAGTACTTAAATGGGGGAAAATTGACATGCAAGTCCACCCCTTTGATTACATGCACTATTAGGCCACTTGCATTTGCCTAGCACATTTCTAAATTTTCTCACATAAGTCCTATCAACTAAATTCACATGCAATTAACTAAATCGAAGCTTAAAACTTTCACACATTTATATTCACATATTTTAGGCAATAATTATCACATTCAAATAATTTGGTGACTCGGTCTAGCGGTCCCGAGACCGCTTTCTGACTAGGGTCACTTTAGGGCTGTCACACTTAGGTCTAATTTCCTATTTGAAATATTTTGCAATTGTGTGGTGTGTATGGTTGGTTGGTGTGGTTCATAAAGTTTTAAACGGAGAGTCACCTCGGTGGCTAAAATGTGTTCCGAATTTGGGTTGGACCATCTCGGTCGGGTTTGGGGCGTCACAAGAAACATGTGATAGGTATGCATGAGATGTAACACAGAATTTGGTCAAGTCATGTAAACTTTTAAATGTCTGCTAACTAATTAATTTATAAATTTATGAGGTTCTGTGAGATGCTTTAACAAATTTTCCAAAATAAGACTTATACATTAAATCCTACAATACTAATGTTAAACTTTGTAACATGAAGTTTTCCCCAACATGCCACTATATATTACGTTTAAATCTAATTATACATTTTTAAACTAAATGGTTTTCGAAGTCCTTACAAATATAGGCTTTTAAAAATACCCTACTACATGCATGTATGTTTAGCTAAAATTTTTGAGGTAATTTTCCGTTAAATATTAAATTGTGAATTAGTCTTGTTGTTGATTGTTGATCAAAGTAGCACAAAAAAGCATGATATTAAGTTTTTATTAAATATTCCATGATTAACTGTATGGTGTGATTAGTCGGTTGGTGCGTTTCGTGGTTGTTTAAATGGAGAGTCACTTCAGTGGCTAATGTGACATTCGAAATTCAAGCCGAACCGTCTTAGTGGAATTTGGGGTGCCACAAAAATCTCTAAGTTGACTTGTAAAATTTGAGAGGTGTAGAGGACATAAAACCATTAAAATTCCACTTTTGCTCTACAAATTCACTTAAATCTGGATGTTCCACCCATCCAGCCAAAAAACGAAAAGGTCTACCCTTAGAACAATGAATCAAAGGCGTAAGAGATAACAACAGTGGCCTGTGGTCAAATTTAAGCCTTGAAAGATGAGTTACATAATAATTTGGAAAAAAGGCCATCAGCTCATTATTACCAATTGCTCTATCTAGATACTGATAAACGCGGCCCCTATGCCATGTAAAAAGAGAACCCCGAAACCTGAAATCATAAAGATCAGTCAAGTCCATAAAGTCTCCAAAAAACAAACATCTTCTTCCTAAACATGCCCCCTCTATTTTTGTTGATATAAAGAATAACATTGAAATCCGCTATAGCCAACCAAGGCCAACCATTCCTTGGAATCGTCGATTTTAAAACCTCCTAGAGACTTCTCCATTTTCTACTATCCAGATTACCATAAACAAAATTGAGGGTGACTCTGAAGTACATTGACACAAAGTGACTCCTTTATTCCAATCCAAACACCACCAGAAAAGCCAACTTCCTCCACTTGATGGAGCATTGGAACCCAATGTAACACCCCTAACCCGTATCCGTCACCGTAATGGGGTTAGGAGGCATTACTGGGCCAAACACAACTTCTGAATGATTACATAAACTCTTAGGTCATTACAAATGCATACATAATAATTTATAAAACACATAGTAAAATTTTTACAAAACATTAACATTTAACAAACAACTCATTTCATACTCGAACCCTATCATATTCAAAAACAGTCATACTAATGTAATATCTAACCATACTTTGAAACGTATAGTAACAATTGTTAATTCGTAACTATTAAACGTACAACAAATACTACATTAATAAATCTCACAAATATCTCAAGCATAATTTCAAAATTTATAACATTATGCGCATAGTACATATTAGTAAAAACCATTTGATTAATAACTTAAACTCAAGAATCGACTTACCTAATTTGCATAAAAATAGTCATGATTCCTTATAACTTGAATTACTATTTATATTATCAGTTGCAAATGCATAAGCAGAAATTATATATACTAAAATTAATAAACTTTATATAGTGTTTACTTATATTTTATTCAATCACACCATTATGAACATCATCAATAAGACATATGTTTTAGTCAAATAACCAAATGCATGTAACATTTTCCATTTCCAAAATGTTTCACCTATATTTCATTTCAAACCGAAAATAACTAAGCTTAGAACATCATTTTTAGTCATTTCATTATACACTTATCAAACACTCAACTTACATATACTATACATATTTGTAATATCCCGAATTAGGGCCTAATCAGAATAGTGGTTTCGTGACCACAAATTCGAGATAGAAATAATTATTTTATAATTATTTTGAGGTTTATGATATTATTGTATGATTGTGTGAAAATTTCGTGACGAAATTCTATGCATAAACTGCTTAAGTTGAGATTAGGGACTAAATCGAATAATTTGCAAAACTTGTATTCTAGAAGTTTTTAGTATGAAATTGCTTTCGAATGTTAATGAAGAGGTCTTAAATATAAATTTGACCAATTTCTAAAATTTTGGACAAAAATGGGCTTGTACATGAAAATTTTCAAAGAAAGGTATTAAGGGTATTTTAGTCATTTTGTAATTGAAATTAATTAAAAGGGAAATTAAGGCCAAAATGTGTTCATCTTCATCAAGCCTTGGCCGAACCTTACCTCTCTCCATAGCTAGGGTTTCTTCAACTTCCAAGCTTCATAGTAAGTGATTTCAAGCCCCATTTTTAATGATTTTTATGTTTTTGGAATCCCGGTATCTCGATTTAGCTTATGCTAGCAATAAGTCAACCTAGGGTTCATATTTGGAAAAATAATCATAGGTGAAATTTGTGTATTTTTGTGTTTTATGATATAATATGAGGTTTTAAATTATGTTAGACAACTTGTGCTACTCGGTTTTAAGTGAAAACGAGTAAAGGGCTTAATCGGTAAAAATACCTAATATCTATAAGTACATGTTAGAGTGTGAATTTGATGTTGCTATAGAAGGGAAAATGATAAGCATGTCATAAAACATTAGAAAATAGGATGAGGTTTAATTTACGAGTCTTGGGGAAAAAGTGCAAATATGTGAAAGTTTAGGGGCAAAATGGTAATTTTTCCAAAGTTCGTACTAGGGGCTGTTTTGATGAATGCATGTATTAAATAAATTAGTTTGGTATTATAGATCAAGAGAAACAAGATTCAAGTCGTGATCGAGGAAAAAACAAAGTTTACGAGGAATAGGCTCGATTGATAATATTTTGTATCGAGGTAAGTTCATGTGTAAATAAGGTAACATATTTTTTATTTTAAGTGATTTAATGATATTTATATGATATTATACTTATTATCATGAAATATTATGCTTTGTGAATTAGTATTTGGTAATATGCAAATTGTGTGAACAACTTGATAAGTATGAGATGCTAGCAATTATCGGTTTCTATATTTCGAAGAAGACGATTAAAATGTGTAATTGAGAAGAATCCCATTTGAACCTTGGGAATATATTAGGGTACAAGTGACATGTCACTAGAATGGTTGAGTTCCGAACTCGTTGAGTTGAGTCCGAGTTCATGAGATGTAACTAGGCATCTGAGCTCGTTGAGTTGAGTCTGAGTTCACTTATGCATGCGACCGCCTGAGCTCGTTGAGTTGAGTCCGAGTTCGTTTATGGGCGGGTTACACGGTAGCTTGACTACATAGATTTCAAAAGCTATTGAGTTTGTTTAGCTATGAGTATAGCACTTCTATGCACACTATCCGCGTATCTGAAATTATATTCCAATGTGTTCAACGGGAGAATCCTAAGAGAATATGGAGAATATTTAAAATGAAAGTGATTCGATGATGAATGTGTTGAAGAAGTAAAAATGGACAAATATGAGTTTAATCCTTGGTTGAGAACTTGGTGAGACAAAATTGTGGTAAGACAGTAAGTATTCTTATGTTATGAATGTTTTAATGATGTTTATGTTGGATTGCATAATCAAGTTACTTATTATTTGCATGTGAACTTACTAAGCATTTATGCTTACTCCCTCCTTTTCATTCATTGTAGTTTTGACAAGTCGGCTTGAGAATCGGGATAGGTCGAAGGCTCGTTCACACTATTCGAAGACCCAAATTGGTAAAATGGCTTGTATATTTTGAGAGTGGCATGTATAGCAATATACTCACTTTGTATAAATGATCTTATGATATGGTTATGGTTTGGTAAGAAAAGGGTATGTAAATGATTAGCTATTGGAATGGCTAATCAAGTTTATATATGATAACATGTATGCTTTATGTCTTAATTAAACCATGAAAATCCTTGAAAAGATAAAATTGCCCACAAAACAGAATCAGACAGCAGCAGTGACCTGAATTTGAAAAATCACTAAAAATAGTAGAAATAGAATTAAATGATAAATAAGTTATGAAATATAAGCTTAATAAGTCTATTTTCATATGGATGGAACGAAACAAGTATATGAGTTATATTTTATGAGATGTTTAAGTTTTGGTGGAACAGGTTCAGAGTGGTCTCTAAATCCCTGTTCTGAATTTAAAAATTCACCATAAATTGTAAACAAATAATTATAAGTCATGATTTATATTTAAAGATTCCTATTTAGTCTAGTTTTAAGAGAAAAAACGGCATAATCATTGAAACTCTGTACAGGGAGATATCTGATTCGTAATACACAGGGGTTAGAGTAGTCAAACCCTAAAATAGGGGATACTTTAACTGATAAACTGTACTAATTGGCCCAACCAAAAATTCTAGAAAAAATTAGTAGATAGATATATCAGTCTAGTTTCAGGAAAAATTTACGGATCTTAATTTTGAGTTTTGAAACTCGAGATATGAATTTTTAAGCGACTGTGATGCAGTTAGTCAGCTTGTTTGAAAATTTTTAAAATAAATTGTTTGAGCTGTTTAATCAATGAATTAAGTTTAGTAACACCTCAAACTCGACTCTGGTGACGGTTTCAGGGGTGAGAGAGTTACATTTAGTGGTATCAAAGCAGGTTTAGTCAGTTCTCGGACTAACATGTTGTATGTACGGGTTTTGCTATACATGCCATATATATATTGTGATAGTGTGACGACTTCTGACCTTTTAAATGATTTTTTATAGTAAATGGATCCTGATCTAGCTGCGGTTGATGATGTAGAGAGTAATGCACCAACTCTGGCTGAAGGGGCGGTGCCAACTGAAAATCTACCTCCTACTGTTGGTCGAGGAGGAGGAGAAGGGGCTCGGGAAGCCTTTCTCCAGATGATGAATGCCTGGTATACTGAGTTCGTTCGTACGAACCCGAATGCACAACCTCCCCCACCTCCCACGATTCCTCAACCTGTACCCCCGATGCCTCAAGGTGTAGATCTGATGAAATTTCACAGAACTCCAGTTGACAGAATCCGTAAGCAAGGGCCGAAGAATTCAGGGAAAATGTTGATGATGATGATGATGCCGAGAAAGCAGAGTTTTGGCTTGAGAATTCTATTCGGGTATTTGATGAATTGTCTTGTACACCTGAGGAATGCTTGAAATGTGCTATATCATTGTTGAGGGATTCATCCTATCATTGGTGGAAGACATTGATTTCAGTAGTACCGAAAGAGAAAGTAACTTGGGAGTTCTTTCAAGAAGAATTTTGGAAGAAATACATCAGTGAAAGATTTGTTGATCAAAAGCGTAAAAAGTTTCTTGAATTGAAGAAGGGGAACATGACAGTTACTGAATACGAAAGGGAGTTCGTCAGGTTGAGTAAGTATGCTAGATAATATATTCCTACAGAGGCTAAAATGTGTAGACAATTTGAAGACGGACTCAATGAAGACATCAAAGTATTTGTTGGGATTCTTGAATTAAAAGAAATGGTAGTACTTGTTGATCGGGCTTGCAAGGCTGAAGAACTACTTAAAGAGAAGAAAAAAGTAGAGGCTGAGACTAGAAATTGGAAGAAAAGATTGACGAGCAGTTCATTCTCACAGCAATCTAGAAAATCTAGAAATATGAATCCTCGTTCTCAGATTTCAGCCGAACAATCATATGGAAATTTTAAGAAGCAAAATGTGGGTCGTAAATCTTAGACTACTTCCGTGGCTAGTGTGGGGAATTCGAGATTTGTTAAGCCAGAGGGCCAGCGGTGTGGTAGAAATCATTTTGGCCAATGTAGAGCGAATGAATGTTTTCGATGTGGTTCTCCAGATCATTTTATTAAAGACTGCCCAGAGAGAGTTGAGAAGGAAAAAATTTAGAGTGTAAAAGTAAAAGCTAGTGGTGCAGACTCGAGGGGAAGATATTTGAGAAAAGCTGGAAATGAAGCAAGCAGCAAGAATGTAGTCAGAGATTCAGCAGCTAAACCTGAAGCAAGGGCTCCAGCTAGAACTTATGCCATAAAGGCACGTGAAGATGCTTTATCTCCCGACGTGATTACTAGTATATTTTCTCTTTATGATGTTAATGTTATTGCTTTGATTGATCCCGATTCTACTCATTCATATGTGTGCATGAAATTGGTGTCTAGTATGAATATACCTGTTGAGTACACAGAATTTATGATCAGAGTGTCGAATCCATTAAGCAAATGTGTGATAGTTGATAAAGTATGCAAGAAATGCCCTTTAATGATTCGGGGTCATTACTTTCCGGCCGACTTGATGTTGTTGCCGTTTGATGAATTTGATGTTATTTTGGGTATGGATTGGTTGACATTGCACGATGCTATAGTAAATTGCAAAGAAAAGGTTATAGAATTAAAGTGTGAAAGTGGTAAAATTCTGCGGGTTGAACCAGGCAAATCAGAGGCATTATCTAGTGTGATTTCTTCGATGTCGGCTCAGAGATATTTGAGGAAGGGTTATGAAGCTTATTTGGCATATGTACTTAATACAAAAGAAATTGAAAAGAAAGTTGAATCAGTGCCGATTGTGTGTGAATTCGCAGATATATTTGCAGAAGCGTTGCCGGGTTTGCCTCCAGTCAGGGAAGTAGAATTTGGTATTGAGTTGATACCGGGAACAGCTCCGATCTCGATTGCTCCGTATAGAATGGCACCAGCAGAGTTGAGAGAATTAAAGTCACAATTGCAAGAGTTTACTGACAAAGGCTTTGTGAGACCGAGTTTTTCACCTTGGGGTGCTCTCGTGTTATTTGTGAAAAAGAAGGATGGTTCTATGAGATTGTGTGTTGACTATCGGCAATTAAACAAGGTGACAATCAAGAACAAGTATCCGTTGCCGAGAATTGATGATTTGTTTGATCAGCTGAAAGGAGCGACATGGTTTTCAAAGATTGACTTGAGATCTGGGTATTACCAGCTGCGAGTAAAAGAGTCGGATGTGCCTAAAACTGCTTTTAGAACAAGGTAGGTCATCATGAATTTTTAGTTATGCCATCCGGGTTAACAAATGCTCCTGCTGTGTTTATGGATTTGATGAATCGCATATTTCGGCCATACTTGGACAAATTTTTTGTGGTATTTATAGATGACATCTTAATTTATTCGAAAGATGAGACAGCGCATGCCGAGCATTTGAAAATAGTTTTGCAAACTTTGAGAAATAAGCAGTTATATGCCAAGTTTAGTAAAAGTGAATTTTGGCTTCGGGAAGTTGGATTTTTGGGTCACATTGTTTCAGGTGATGGTATACGGGTTGATCCTAGTAAAATTTCGGCCATTGTTGATTGGAAACCACTGAAAAATGTAACCGAAGTTAGAAGTTTCTTGGGACTAGCTGGGTATTATCGACGGTTTGTAAATGGATTTTCTATAATTGCTACTCCTATGACTAGACTACTCCGAAAGGATGTTAAATTTGAGTGGACGAAAGAATGTCAATAGAGTTTTGAAGAATTGAAAAAGTTATTAAATGAAGCACCAGTGTTGGTACAACCCGAATCAGGTAAAGAATTTGTGGTGTATAGTGATGCTTCTCGAAATGGCGAATTTGTGGTGTATAGTGATGCTTCTCGAAATGGCTTAGGATGTGTACTTATGCAAGAAGGAAAAGTTGTGGCTTATGCTTCGAGGCAGTTAAAATCTCACGAAAGGAATTATTCGACTCATGATTTGGAATTGGCTGCTATAGTGTATGCTTTGAAGATTTGGCGGCATTATCTGTATGGTGAAAAGTGCTGAGTATATACCGACCACCAAAGTCTTAAGTACTTGATGTCACAAAAAGACTTGAATTTGAGACAGCAAAGATGGTTGGAGTTATTGAAAGATTACGAGCTTGTTATTGACAACCATCCGGGAAAAGCGAATGTGGTTGCCGATGCTTTAAGCAGAAAGTTGCTGTTTGCTTTGAGAGCTATGAATACTCAATTAAAGGTATCAGATGATGGTTCGATTTTAGCAGAGTTAAGAGCAAGACCGATGTTTTTACAAGAGATTTGTGAAGCTTAGAAAAGCGATGAAGATTTGCAAGCCAAAAGAAAACAATGTGAGGTCGATATAAGGTCAGATTTCAGAATCGGTTCTGATGGTTGCTTGATGTTTAAAAACCGGATTTGTGTACCGAAAAATGATGAGTTGATTCAAAAGATTTTGCATGAAGCACATAATGGTTGTTTGACAATTCACCCGAGCAGTACGAAAATGTATAATGACTTGAAGAAAATGTATTGGTGGAGTGGAATGAAAAGAGATATCTCCGAGTTTGTATCAAAGTGCTCAAAACAAGTGAAAGCTGAACACCAAGTACCTTCGGGACTACTCCAGCCTATCATGGTTCCTGAATGGAAGTGGGATCGGATTACTATGGATTTTGTATCAGGGTTGTCGTTAAATTCGGGGAAGAGTGATGCCATCTGGGTAATAGTTGACAGACTGACTAAATCGACTCATTTTATTCCGGTACGTATGGATTATTCTCTTAATAAGTTGGCTGAATTGTATATCAGTGAGATTGTTAGACTTCAAAGAATACCTTTGTCAATCATTTCGGATAATCTGAGATTTACTTCACGGCTTTGGCAAAAAGTTACAAGAGGCATTAGGTACGAAGTTAAATTTTAGTACTGCCTTTCATCCACAAACTGATGGACAGTCAGAGAGAGTGATTCAGATTCTTGAAGACATGCTCAGATGTTGTGTATTGGAATTTCAAGGTAGTTGGGAAAGGTACTTACCATTAGTATAATTTCCTTATAATAATAGTTATCAGACGAGTTTGAAGATGGCACCTTATGAAGCATTGTATGGTCGTAAATGTTGGATGCCATTGTATTGGACTGAACTCAAGGAAAATCAGATTTATGGAGTTGATCTAATAAAAGAAACTGAAGAAAAAGTGAAAGTGATTCGAGATTGTTTGAAAGCTGCTTCGGATAGACAAAAATCTTATGTGGATTTGAAACGAAAGGAAATCGAGTTTCAAGTTGGTGATAAGGTATTTTTAAAAGTGTCTCCATGGAAGAAAGTTCTTAGATTTGGACGGAAGGGCAAGTTGAGTCAGCGTTTTATCAGACCGTAATAATTGAAAAGTTGGACCAGTAGCTTATCGTTAGCATTGCCATCTGAATTACAGAAGATGCATGATGTGTTCCATGTATCTATGCTACGTCGGTATCTTCAGATCCTTCACATATAATTTCACCAACGGAAATTGAGTTACGACCGGATATAACTTACGAAGAAGAACCGATTAAGATTTTAGCTCAAGAGGTCAAGCAACTAAGAAATAAAAGTGTCGCTCTCGTTAAAGTATTGTGGCAAAAGCACGGGGTAGAAGAGACCACATGGGAACCTGAGGAAACCATGAGAAATCAATACCCACACCTATTTACTAGTATGATTTTCGAGGACGAAAATCCTTAAAGGGGGGAGAGTTGTAATATCCCGAATTAAAGCCTAATCAGAATAATGGTTTCGTGACCACAAATCTGATATAGAAATAATTATTTTATAATTATTTTGAGGTTTATGATATGATTTCATGATTGTGTGAAAATTTTGTGATGAAATTCTATGCATAAACTCCTTAAGTTGAGATTAGGGACTAAATCGAATAATTTGCAAAACTTGTATTCTAGAAGTTTTTAGTATGAAATTGCTTTCAAATATTAATGAAGAGGTCTTAAATAGCAATTTGACCAATTTCTAAAACTTTGGACAAAAATGGGCTTGTACATGAAAATTTTCAAAGAAAGGTATTAAGGGTATTTCAGTCATTTTGTAATTAGAATTAATTAAAAGGGAAATTAAGGCCAAAATGTGTTCATCTTCATCAAGCCTTGGCCAAACCTTACATCTCTCCATAGCTAGGGTTTCTTCAACTTCCAAGCATCATAGCAAGTGATTTCAAGCCCCGTTTTTAATGATTTTTATGTTTTTGGAATCCCGGTAGCTCGATTTAGCTTATGCTAGCAATAAGTCAACCTAGGGTTCATATTTGGAAAAATACTCATAGGTGAAATTTGTGTATTTTTGTGTTTTATGATAGAATATGAGGTTATAAATTATGTTAGACAACTTGGAGCTACTCGGTTTTAAGTGAAAACGAGTAAAAGGGCTTAATCGGTAAAAATACCTAATATAATTACATGTTAGAGTGTGAATTTGATGTTGCCATAGAAGGGAAAAATGATCAGCATGACATAAAACATAAGAAAATAGGATGAGGTTTAATTTACGAGCCTTGGGGAAAAAGTGTAAATATGTGAAAGTTTAGGGGCAAAATGATAATTTTTCCAAAGTTCGTACTAGGGGCTGTTTTGATGAATGTATGTATTAAATAAATTAATTTGGTATTATAGATCAAGAGAAACATGATTCAAGTCGTGATCGAGGGAAAAACAAAGTTTACGAGGAATAGGCTCGATTGCTAATATTTTGTATGGAGGTAAGTTCATGTGTAAATAAGGTAACATAATTTTTATTTTAAGTGATTTATTGATATTTATATGATATTATACTTATTATCATGAAATATTATGCTTTGTGAATTAGTATTTGGTAATATGCAAATTGTGTGAACAACTTGATAAGTATGAGATGCTAGCAATTATCGGTTTCTATATTTCGAAGAAGACAATTAAAATGTGTAATTGAGAAGAATCCCATTTGAACCTTGGGAATAGATTAGGGTACAAGTGAAATGTCACTAGGATGGTTGAGTTTCAAACTCGTTGAGTTGAGTTTCGAACTCGTTGAGTTGAGTCCGAGTTCGTGAGATGTAACTAGGCATCCGAGCTCATTGAGTTGAGTCCGAGTTCACTTATGGATGCGAACGCCTGAGCTCATTGAGTTGAGTCCGAGTTCGTTTATGGGCGGGTTACATGGTAGCTTGACTACATAGATTTCAGAAGCTATTGAGCTTGTTTAGCTATGAGTATAGCACTTATGTGCACACTATCCGCGTATCTGAAATTATATTCCGATGTGTTCAACGGGAGAATCCGAAGAGAATATAGAGAATATTTAAAACGAAAGTGATTCGATGGTGAATGTGTTGAAGAAGTGAAAATGGACAGATATGAGTTTAATCCTTGGTTGAGAACTTGGTGACACAAAATTGTGGTAAGATAGTAAGTATTCTTATGTTATGAGTGTTTTAATGATGTTTATGTTGGATTGCATAATCAAGTTACTTATTATTTGCATGTGAACTTACTAAGCATTTATGCTTACTCCCTCCATTTCATTCATTGTAGTTTTGACAAGCCAGCTTCAGAATCGAGACCCAAATTGGTAAAATGGCTTGTATATTTTGAGAGTGGCATGTTTAGCAATATACTCACTTTGTATAACTGATCTTATGATATGGTTATGGTTTGTTAAGAAAAGGGTATGTAAATGATTAGCTATTGGAATGGCTAATCAAGTTTATATATGATAACATGTATGCTTTATGTCTTAATTAAACCATGAAAATCCTTGAAAAGATAAAACTGCCCACAAAACAGAACCAGACAGCAGCAGTGATGTGAATTTGAAAAATCACTAAAAATAGTAGAAATGGAATTAAATGATAAATAAGTTATGAAATCTAAGCTTAATAAGTCTATTTTCATACGGATGGAACGAAACAGGTATATGAGTTATATTTTATGAGATATTTAAGTTTTGGTGGAACAGGTTCAGAGTGGTCTCTGAATCCCTGTTCTGAATTTAAAAATTCACCATAAATTGTACAAAAATAATTAGAAGTCATGCTTTATAATTACAGATTAACAAACGGCATAATCATTTAAACTCTGTACAGGGAGATATCTGATTCGTAATACATAGGGGTCAGAGCAGTCGAACCCTGAAACAGGGGAGACTTTAACTAATAAACTGTACTAATTGGCCCTACCAATAATTCTAGAAAAATATTAGTAGATAGATATATCAGTCTAGTTTCAGGAAAAATTTACGGATCTTAATTTTGAATTTCGAAACTGCTGTGAAGATGTCACGTGTGAATATAGTATGTGAAATGTACAGGTATGCACGTCGAATCAATTAATATAATGATAAGTAAGATCGTCTCCACAGGGATCGGATAGGATTAACTTGGTTAAGTTGTTTTGAAATATGTGAATTATGCTAAGGCAAAACAATGATAGAAATGCAAGGGTAATCAAAATAATGATGATGTATACAATATGTAAACAAAAAATAATAAAAAATATGCTATGAAAAAGATAATAAGACAAAAGTAAGAGGGTCTACGTTGTTGAATAGAAAGGCTGGGATTACTAGGAATATACCTTTTTAAGCCAATAATGCCTCGACAAATTCTTAATCAAATTACTACTTAGAATGGATTTAAAATGGTCTATTTCTTTCGAGAGAAAGACCTTAGGATACCTCACCTAAGGAAATATATGTCTATAGACCTCATATGTGATTCCTAGTACTGGTTACTCTTCACTCTATACAAACACTGCTTTATGTCTAGAGACTGCTATGGGCATTCTATCAAACAACTACTTGTATCAATCAATTGTGGTCCAACTAACCTAACCTTTTTAAAATTAGGTTATGTTTATAAGCATACATTGCATTCATGTATGTCAAGAGATTGCATGCATGCAATTCGAAAAAACAAATTGAATGAACAGTAAAATAGATCAAATCTAAGCTTTAACATTAATGGAAAATTCAAGTATCATTCAATAATCCCAACCCGATGAGATTTAACTCATGGGTTGGTTAATTAAATTAGAATTCAGAATATCATTCAACATCTTCAACAATTAATTTCGTAAAGAAACAATTTGAGAAAATAAAGGAAGAACTTCAGGAAGTTTCCAACCCTCAACTTCGGTGGCACAATGTCTTGTAAAGACCAGGTTACTTCTTCTTCTCTCTCGTGTTATGCTCTGCTGCTCAGCCTCTACTGATACCCTTGTTCTTTTCCTTAGAATCTTTCCCCTCAAAAAAGGTTTTTTTTTCTCTATGCTCTTTCTCTCCACTTTTTACAGGGTAGATCCCCCTCTCAGCACATAATTTTTCCTCCCCCTTTTTCAAGTAGATCTTTCTGGTAAAAGTACAGTTGGCTGAGAGTGGCACGAATTGAGTGCTGACTCAGTGTCTTCTTGGAATTGCCATGGCATAAATGTTGGCAATCTGTCCAACGTTTTGCCATGACAAAACTTCACTCCTTCATTTATTTTCCTCATTCTACACCTGCCATTCAAACACAAACAAATCATTTCAAACTACAAGTAAAAGTAACATAACAAATTTTAAGAACAATCCAAGCTTCTTGATGCCATGTTCTAGAAATACTAATATAATATCCTAAAATGAAAATACATCTACTTAAGTACAAACAATTAACCAAGTCTAGAGGCCTAAAATATAACTCTTTTTAAGAGTTATCATACCCCAAACCAAAGTTATTTCTTCTCCTCAAGCAAAATATGCATGAATGTATGAATTACCACAACAACATAATTACCTTAGTAATGCTAGACCATGTAGAGAATATTTTTTACTTCAGTTCTCAACTATCTTCTATTTTTAAAAATTTGCTCAAGTTTCATAAGCTTGTTTGGCAAAAGTAGCACAAAGAATATTGCACTAAAAATATAATTCTAATTACTCATGCAATTTTGACTATAGAAAGTACCTCTTAATGTACTTTTAGAAAGTACCTCTTAATGTACTTTTTATCTTTCATCTAAACACAATTTCCATTTTAAATCTGGCCTTGCATAAACTCAATTACATATATTTTTACTAGGATATTCATCTTGTCACATGGTTTCTTTAGTTGACAACATTAGTGGAGCATACACTAGATTGCCAAGTGTTCTATCATGTCACAATTTGAATGGAACTCACTCATGAAGCTAAGGCCTTTGACTTAGAAGATGGATGGAGCAAACAACAACTTCCCTAGCTACTCAGCCTGTTCTTATAGTGGAGTGCCCCTAAACTACTTTCTTCTCCCTTTTTGTTTTCTTTTAACACACTCTTACTTAAACTTGCTTTTATAATTAACAACATAATTGAGCAAATAAAGTATTGCTGACCTATTTGGCAATTTCAAGCATTAAAGTGTTGAAGTGTTTCATGGCATTTCTTTGATTTTTCTCTTGATTTTACTTAAACTTTGTCAGTTTATTCGTTATTGAGTATTGCCATTTTACTGAATTTAGCTTCAATAATCTTTAATAAACTTACTATAGACTAATTGTAATTGGAATTATGACATCTTACTTTTAGGGATAAATTTTCAAGCAAGTATCCTAAGCTAAATTCACCTAATTCACTATCATAAATTTCTAGATTTAGTGAAGAATTAAGCTCTTTATCGAATATCATAAGCAAAAATATACTGTAACAACCAGGTTTTAGTTAAATCAGAACAGTGGTTTTGGGACCACAAATCTGAAGTCAAAATATTTATTTTATTATTATTTTAATGTCTACATCATGATAATATGTTTGTGTGAAAATTTCGTTAATAAATTTTATCGTTTGAATGCTCAATTCGGTAAAAAGGACTAAATCGCGTAACGTGCAAAATTAGGGTTCTATAAGTTAAAGGTGTTAAATTGTAACACCCCTTACCCGTACCCGAGGTTGGGATAAGGTAGAGGCGTTACCGGACAAACATACAAACATTAAACTAAAATACGGGCCATAAAATTTCATTATATTTTTCAAAACGTTCATTCACTTACACATAGTCCCTTATTTGAGTCTACGAAGCCCAAAACATACGTTAGAAAGGGTTCGGGACTAATCCAAGAACTTAAAAAAAATCTTGGAAATTTCATGCTTTAAGGCTCCACACGCCCGTGTCCCAAAGTCGTGTTCCATACACGGCTGAGACACATGGTCGTGTCTCTGTCTGTGTGGAATATACCTAGGCTATTTTCCAAGCTTTGGTCAACCTTAATCTCTTACACAGTTATACAAAATCAAAAGCATATAACATGGTATTCATTTAATGATTAAATATTCTCAATTAAACCACAAACATAGCATTTGTATGTCATCATACATGTGTATCTCATACTCATTTTACCTTGTTTATTATAGTACCACTTATACATTTATACCAAGATTATCATCTTATCAAATATCTTCAGCTTAATCATCAAGCATTCATAGCCCAAAACTAGATCATATCTTTATAAAATACCACAATTCAGATGCATAAAATAACATGTTTGCCTGAAACATTTCAATTCAACTCCATACCCAACAAGCATTACATTGAGACTAGTCATATATATATATACATGTCATGATACATATCATTCTCTTTCTGTTTTCTTATAAACACATATCATTTATTTCATTATATCAATATTTCATATACCATAGTTTCCATGTATTCCACATATATTTATTTTCCTCCTCCTCCTCTCCATTCCACATCCTTAATGTATATAGCATTCTTGTAAGTACGATTTCACAATTTACTAATAAATGCTCACATCAAACTGTCCACACGAGTCATAGTCACTTACTTATTTATAATTTGAGCTAAAGAGCTCCAAATTAAGATCTATAAATTTTCCCTGAAACTAGACTCACATATCTTTCCACCATAAAATTTTCATAATTTTTAGTTTAGCCAATTAGTACAGTTTATTCATTAAAATTTCCCCTGTTTCACATTCTGACAGTTCTGACCTCTCTTCACTAAAAATTAATTATCTCACAGTAAAAAACTCGGATAATATTCTTGTTGATTTATCTTGAAAATATACTCATTAGGGATTCTAAAAATATAAGTTTAAGCCTCTAATTATTTTTATCCAAATTTTTGTGATTTTCCAAAGTCAAAGCAGGGGATCACGTAATCATTCTGAACCAGTCTCACAAAAACATAAATATCTAAAAATATAGAACTCCTTTTATATGAAAATAGACTCATTAAGCTTTAATTTTATATCTCATTCAGTCTCTGATTCAATTTATAATATTTTTGGTGATTTTGCAAAATCACATCACTGCTACTGTCCAGAATAGTTTTATTGGTAATTCACTCTTTCACACTTTCTTTGTATTAACCTCATTTTAACATACATATCACAAATCATTTTCACCACATTTCATACATCACAAGTATAGGCCCATGATCACAAGGTCACCATAAAATCATCCTCATGTATAACTTACTTGTTTATAACCTTACCACATCCTGGTCACTTAATGAACACATCATTCACATAACCAAGTTCCTGCACTTATTCATCACAAAACTCACAAAGCAATACATAGAGAGTGTCCCGTTGAACACTTCGGATCGATCCTCGATACTTGGTGGTTTCAGCACATAGCTCCACCCATCATATAGTTCGGCTCTCTTGTACACATGGTGAACACTCAGTACCACCCATGTGACCTAGCCAATTTATGTCGTAGCTCTCTTGTCTACATGGTGTCCTTCACCTGGAACCACGCATGCGACCTAGCTACATATATCCCGTAGCTCTCTTGTCTACATGGTGTACACATAGTATCTCCCATGTGACCTAGCTACATCATAATGTCTTGTAGCTCTCTTGTACACATGATGTGCACTCAACACCATACATGTGACCTAGCTACATACTATCTGTATCATCCAATCTTTCCGAAGGTTCAACTGGGATTTCTCTCTCTTTTCCAACAATTTCACCAATCAAGTAATTATCCACAAACATGTTTCCAATATTATTATAAAATATCATAATACAAGTAATATTGATGTATTACTTACATATAAACTTACATCTCATTTAATATCAAGGAAATAACATTAAATTACACATTGCCTTATTAAAAATCATATGAACTTACAATTTCCCATGATATCCATAATCATAGAAATCACATTTATGTATGATAATTCAATGCACTTCATGTACCATAGACATTTTTTTAAATCAATTCATAAACTTGGCACCATAATCATTTAATTTAACATAATTCAATTAATTCACTAAATTTAACTTTCAAATATAAATTACAGCATTATTGCTGTATTATTATCATACCAACTTACATACTTTCAACACCTCAAAAATTATAATAAATATATCAATTTTACATTGAAACATGCATAAATTAATGCTTATTATACATATGAACTTACCTCGATACTAAAACGTCCATTTTACTAACTTTCCCAACTTTCGATTTTTCTCTCATTCTAGGTTCAAATCTCATTTTCCGGGATCTAAAACATCATATTTTACTTATTTAATTAATTTAATATTCAAAAAAGTCCTTAACTCAAACTTTGGAAAATTTACAATTTTGCCCCTAAACTTTTGCATATTTATGCTTTTGCCCCTAGGCTCGGGAATTAAACTTCATCCCTTATTCTTATGTTTTATGACATGCTGATCACTTTTCCCTTCTATGGCAACATCAAATTCTGACTCTAACATATACTTATGACTATTAGGTATTTTTACCGATTAAGCCCTTTTACTCATTTTCACTCAAAACCGAGTAGCACAAGTTGTCTAACATAATTTAAAACCTCATATTCTATCAGAAAACAGCAAAATAAACACATTTCACCTATGGCTGTTTTTCCAAATATGAACCTTAGATTAAATTATTGCTAGAATAAGCTTAATCAAATTACTGGGATTCCAAAAATGTAAAGAACTTGAAAAATGGGGTTAGAACGGACTTACTATTGAGCTTGGAAAGCTTGAAAACCCTAGCCATGGCTTCCCCCATGCTAATTTCGGCCTCCATGAAAAAGATGAGTCAATTTTGGCTTTATTTTCCCTTTTTATTTCTTTTAATTACCAAATGACCAAAATGCCCTTCCTTACTAAACTTTCAAAAATTCCATCCATGTCCAATTTTTTTCAATCACTTAGAAATTGGTAAAATTTATATTTAAGACCTCCTAATTAATATTTCAAAGCAATTTCATACTAGAAACTTCTAGAATGCAAGTTTTGCAACTTATTCAATTTAGTCCCTAACTTCAAATTAAGCACTTTATGCATAGAATTTCTTCACGAAATTTTCACACAATCATGAAATCATATCATAGACCTCAAATAATCATAAAATAATTATTTATATCTCGGATTTTGTGGTCCCGAAACCTCTGTTCCAACTAGACCCAATTTTGGGCTATTACATAAATAGCTAAGGAATCTTAAATTAGAGGTCCTTTTGTTGTAAATAGACCATTCTAATTATAAGTGGGCATAGATGGACATCATTTGGATGATATTAATGGTTTTTCATTAAGGTTAAAATAGTAATTAACATAATAAACTTAAAATAAATAAAACAAAAAAGCAAAGTTAGTGTCCATCTTCTTCTTTGCTGTGAATTGAAGAGAAGAAAGGCAAAATTTTAGGGTTCTTCATTCGGCTAAGACAAATTCATGCAATTAGGTATGTGTTTTGTCCCGTTTTTAATGATTTCTATATTTTTGAGATCGTGACAACTAGGTCTAGCTAGCCAAGGACTAATTTGCAAAACTGTTAAAGATTTTGAATGTTTCCATTGATGAATACATGAGTATTTTGATGTTTTATGATTGATTTTGAATGTTTGATGATAGTTATACAAGTTTTGTTAAGTGATTTTTAGTGAAAATGAAAATTAGGAGTTAAATTTTGAAATGTGGAAATTTTGTGGTTAAAATGTGAAATAAATAAAAAATATGGGCTGCTAGGGGCATAATAGCAATTCAGATAGGTTTGGGTTGTGATGAAATTGAATGAATTTTTGTTTTACGAGCCTAGGGACTAAATTGTAAAAGTGGTGAAACAATAAGGGCAAATGTGTTAATGTGCTTAAATGTGTGTTTTGGATTAAATTGAATTGAGAGATTATTAAATAAGTTAATTTTGAATATATTTAGATCAAGAAAAGTGAAATTCAGATCTAGATTGGGGGAAAACTAAAGTTATCGACTAATCGACCTATTTCGTTGTTTTCACATTCGAGGTAAGTTCGTATGCGATAAATTTTATTGTAAATGTATTTTTAAATGCTTTGATATTGCTTAAATTGTGAATATGAGACTTCAAAAAAATTCATCAATGACTCGATGGTAATTCGGCATACGAAATCCCGGTTGAACCTTAGGAATAGATTCGGATGCTAGTGACATGTCATTAAGGAACATTGATTTGGCTTTGGGCGATGATATTAGCACTTCGGGTGTGAGTTACATTGCTTTGGCTTTAGGCCATGATATTAGCACTTTGAGTGCATGTTACATTGATTTGGCTTCGGTCCATGATATTAGCACTTCGGGTGAGTGTTACATTGATTTGGCTTCGGGCCATGATATTGGCACTTAGTGTGAGAGACTCCTGAGTGTCCGACTTCTATTCCGAATGGTTCAACGGGTAAATGAATGATGTGGTTGAGAATGAGATTGGTACGAGATGGTACAAGTATGTGCATAAACCATATTTGCTTTGAATTGAAGAAATGGTGAAGAAAATATATAGTTTTGTAAATGAGTAATTGAAAGGCTTGTTAGTTGATGTGAATTCATGTATTTATAATCAATTGTTGAATTATGTGTTTATGATTATATCGAGTTTATTTCATACAAGCTTACTAAGATTTAAAGTTTACATCGTTTATTTTTTTATCTTTTATAGTGAATTCAAAGTTAGCTCGGATTCGGGGATCGTTGGAGATTTCGTCACACTATCCTATTATCAATTTGGTACTTTAAAACTTATGTTTTGAGTATATGGCATGTATGGGGACTTTTGTCATGTTGGTTAAGGTTTGGTAATGATTTTGGCCATTTGAATTGGCTTGTAAGTGTATATGTTTTGATTTGTAAATATAGCCATGAGTGATGGCTTATTTTGAGTTATTTTGGTATGGTTGAATCATGTATATATATGTCTATGCTTTGTGAAATGTGTTGAATGATTAAGGTTGGAATCATGATGCTTGTTGATAATAGGTAATTTGAATGTCAATAGGTGATGATTTGTGAATTAGTATGTTTGTGAAATTGTGTAATGCCCCTCATCCATATTCAACACCGGAACAGGATATGAGGCATTATCGGACTTACATCACAAACAAACACACAATTCCGAGGCATAAATTTTCATCCAAATAAAACCATTTTTTCTGTCATAAAGTCCCTTATACAAGCCTATGAGGCCCAAAAAATGCTTTGGAAATGGTTCGGGACTAACTCGAGCACTTAGAAAAGTTTTACAAAACATAGAAAATTTTTGCAATGAACAGGGATCACATGCCCGTGTGGGCAGGCTGTGTGATCACACACACCCATGTCCCTAACCCGTGTAACTCTTTGTTTTGTAAAGTATGAACAAATTGAGGTCACACGGCCAAGTCACACACCCGTATGCTAGGTCGTGTGGTTAATTTAATCTTCATAAAAATAGGTGCAGACTTCACATGGTTAGGACACACGTCTGTCCTTCAAGCTGTGTCCCTCACATGGCTGAGACACATGCCCTTGTCTCTACCCGTGTGCTTAATTCTGAGCATTCTGTTTCTCAAAATTAAGGTACAGGGGACACACGGCCGAAACACATGCCCATGGCACAGACACACGGCCTAGACACACGCCCATGTGTCTACCCGTGTGGACAAAATAAAGGCTATTTACCAAGCCATTTGTCACCCTCATTTGCAGATACACATCCACTATCTTAATGGCATAAATCATGGAATATTTAGGCAGCCAATAGATTCAAAAACAAGGCCAAATCATGTCATTTCCTTATCCACACTCAACATTTTTACAATATCATATTTTGCCAATCCAAATCATACCAAAACTCACATTCTACAAGTTCCAATATGGGTACCTATAACATGCATAATTTTACTTATTTTTCCAAGCATACCAATGAGCCAATCTTAACCACTCAATAACAAAACCATTAAGCCACATTCAACCATTTACCAAGCATTTATAAACCACATCACACCTGAGAAAATTGCACATGCATGCATATATAAATATATATATAAGCTTACAACCAATTCAACCAAAATGAGCCAAATTACATGGCCAAAGACCAAAACAAGCCTATGACTATTACAAGCCAATACATTTGGCCAAATCATGATGACACATATAAAAAAATGACCAAGTGCCTATACATGCCATATTCTCAAAATGTTTAAAATCATCGATACCCAAAATAACAGTTTGATAGTGTGATGTGAACTCCAATAATCTCTAGCCCGAGCTAGCTTCGTGACACTATAAAACATGGAAAATAAAACGGAGTAAGCTATATAGCTTAGTAAGCTCGTATGAATGGAATAAGCAAACCTTACCATACATTAACATGCAAGTAATATAATGTCAGATAATGTAATTTACCAAAATCTCATGATCATAATTCACTTCCATCACATCTTACCTTGAAATCTTCATTTCAAAAATTAATAATCATAAGCTTTAAGTGCATACCTGTACCATTTCGTAATAATTTCATACTTAATCTCATCATCGTTATACCTAATGAACCACTCGGATAATAATATTGGATACTCGAGAAAAACCTTGTACACAAGGTGCCACATATGTAACCATTGCTACATAATCTCATAACATATATATGCTTGCTCTTGAGTCATTAACGAGCCTGCTCACACAAGCTGTCAGTCAAGACGTAGCTACTCGGTGCTACTCACACAAGTTGTCAAGTAACTGCAACATATGCCGGTATACACAGCCACTGGTAGGACGTACAGGACCAGCACCTGGATCACATAACATAAAACCCTAGTGACATGTCACTTGTATCCTAATCTATTCTTGAGGTTCGATTGGGATTTCTCGGTTGCCAAAACATCGTCGAACTTGTCCATAAAGTCATTACACAATTCATAAAGTATTAAAGCATTTAAAATACAATTATAATAAAGCTTTTTTAACATACGTCTCGGTTACAAAAAAAGGCCAAAGGGAATTATTCGTCAATTACTTTGTTTTTCCCCCGATCTAGACTCGAATTTCATTTTTCTTGATCTATAATACTAGATTTAACTTATTTAATCATCAAGCTATTCAATCCCTTCTAAAATCACATTATGGAAAAAATTAGATTTTTGCCCCTAACATTTCAACATTTTACAATTTAGTCCCTAGGCTCATAAAATGAACTTCTTTCAATTTCTTCACAATCCAAGCCTAGCCAAATATTATTTCTACTCATAACAACCCACATTTTTCGTTTATTTACACTTTTCTACACATTTTATAGACTTTTACAAATAGGTCCCCTTTTTCACATTTTCATCAAAAATCACTATGTAAATGTTGTTTATCTAACATCAAACATACATTTTCTACCATTAAACATCAAAATACACACATATTCATCATGGTTCAAATTTTAGACTTTAATCCTTCTTCAAATTAGTCCTTAGAAAGGCTAGATTAGGTTAAGACAACTTCAAAAACATAGAAATCATTAAAAACGGGGCAAGAACAGACTTACGATCGAGCTTGAAAGTACCCAAAACCTTAGCTATGGACTCCCTTGAAAACTCGGCTATGAGATGAAGATGAATAAAAATTTTGACTTTATTTTAGCATATTAAATCATTTAATTACTAGTTTACCAAAATACCCTTAATGCAAAACTTTGGAAATTCACCTAACCATGTCCATTTTTGTCCACTAAGAAGTATAATGGTCTAATTACCATTTAAGGACCTCTAATTTAAGAATTCATAACAATTAAACACCTTTAGCTAAGGGAATTCTAGTTTGGCACCTATTGCAATTTAATCTTTCTAGTCAAATTGAGCACTCAATCGATAAAATTTCTTAACGAAGTTTTCACACAATTATTCTATCATGCTGTAGACCTTAAAGAAATAATAAAATAAATATTTCTACTTCAGATTTTTTGTCCCAAAACCACTGTTCCGATTTGGTCCAAAAACGGGCTGTTACAAATTGAGCATATTGAAACATATTTGTTAATGGTCATTTTGAAGAATTGAGAAAATAAAGATTGGTATGAACTTAGATGGCATAATCTGGTATTTATGTTTTGCATTGGCTGAATTGGAAATGGTATAAATTATGCTTGATTTGGAATTCAATTATATGTTTATTGATGCTATGTTTTGTGCCATATGAGTTGTGTAGGTGTGCTTAAGTTTTGGTGGCAAATTGGCTTGGTAAATAGCCTATTTTTGTCTACATGGGCAGAGACACGGGCATGTGTCTCAGCCGTGAGAGACACACGGTCATTTTACATGGTTGTGTGTTCCTTGGTGTTGAATTTGAAATCAAGTCAGTATGCTCCACACGGCCTCACACATGGGCGTATGAGTTGGCCGTGTGGCATAAGTCAGTATACCCTATAGGTTTGGCATGACTTCGTACACAGCCTGGCACACGAGCGTCTATGGCTATTTTTAGGGCACACGGGCTGGCCATACGGGAGTGCGTGTTGGCCATGTGACACAAGTTAAAGAGTTACACAGGGTCGAACACGGGTTGGGACACGACCATGTGCTCCCATTTCAAATGTCCATACGACTTGTGACACGGGAGTGTCTGTTGGCCGTGTGAGACACACGGGAGGCCACACGGGCGTGTGTCCCCTATTTTATGCAAAAATTTTCTAAGTGTTGAAAAATTTCCTGAGTTATCGGTTTAGTCCCGAACCACCCTGAATGCATGTTTAAGGCCTAGTAGGCTCGTATTAGAGACAAAATGATTAGTTGTGAATGAAATGTATATGATTTGATTAATTGTATATGAAATGTATGTTTGAATGTGTTATAAATCTGATAATGCTCCGTAATCCTATTCCGACGTTGAATATGGGTGAGGGGTGTTACATATACTCATCACAATCTAACAATCTTTGGCATTTATGTCTGTTATGACAAAATGAACGACAAAATGAACATACTTAACTAAATATCTAATGCATCATATATGCACAACACACCCCCAAACCAAAAGGATGCGTGTCCTCAATGCATGAGCAGACAAGAATAATAAATGCAAACACATATATATATACAAAAAATGAGATGAGAAAAATAATGAATGCATGATGGAATGAAAAGAGAAACAAATAGAATAAAAAATTGAATGCTTGAAGCTAAGTTTTCGTTGTTACTTTAATTTGTGCGACTGGATTTGTGTGCGACATGATTCTAGTGCAACTTTCATTTCAATGCATTGAGTGGCATTTCTCCTCATCATCACTAGATTTGGTGAGATCATCAATGAGTTGATTGATCTTTTGAGCTTGTATAGACATAGGTTCAGTCGATGCAGGTGTTATAGTAGCAGTGCTATCTATTTCCGGTGCAGAAGTTGGAGTTGCTTCTACTCTTTCCTCATTATCAGTTTAATACTGAGTGATTCAATCTTTTCTTCTTCCGCAGGTTCCTGTGCTTCTTGTCTTTTAGTGGAAGGGTGTCTAGGTGTACGGTTTGTCTCATCGTCCTCTATTTCACCTTCTTCATCATCTACTTGTGAGTGCAATTCCTTGGGAAAGATAGGAAACGCAGGCATAGGCCTGGTGAAATTCTTTTGCAAGGATCTCTTTATTGCAGTGTCTCTCCTTGCCACATAGGCCTAGAAGATGGCCCTTTGTTCTTGTGCCCATGCCAAGTTTGTAGCAATCTTTAGTTGCTAGGTCTCAAATAGAGTGAACTACCTTTGCAACTTCTCAAATGAAGTGAGCACTTGCTACTCAAAGACACTATTAGAGGTGGAGGGAGTTTATAACAGCCTGTTTTCTAGTGGTGTCGAAATAGTGGTTTGGGCAACCAAATTTGACAAGTAAGTTCATAAATACTATTATTTATATTTACGAGTCAAATATGATTTTAAAAAGGTTTTTGATTTGATAATTTATGTTATATAAGCGATTTATTAAGCTCAAGTAGTATGACCCTAAGGTCAAGTGGTTTTAGAAAATGAGCTATCGGGACCTTGTTTTTATAAACTGAGCTGTAAATATTTTTATAAATATTTATGGAGTGTCATTAATGTGGTATTAAAGTTTCATTGAAAAAATTTAATATTTTGATAGTTAATTAATTAAAAAGGAGTAAATTGTAAAAGATGTAAAATTTGATCACTGTTTGATTTGAGTGATTAAATGGTTAATTGAATAAAGGAAATGAGACTTAAATGGTAATTAGACCATTCATGGAGTTAGTGGAATTGGTGTTTTATTTATTTATTAACCAAAGTTAAAATTGTAATTTGTATTAAATTAAATTAAAACAAAAACAAAAGGTTAATTTCTTATCATCTTTTCGGTTTTCTTCTTCAACACCGAATATCCATGGAAGTTGAGATAAATCTTTCAGCCATGGACAAATTTCTTGCATGGTATGGGATTTTGAGATGTTTCTTGTAGCACCCCTCACCCGTATTCAACATCGAAATAGGGTTACGGAGTATTACTGAACTTACAAAACAATTAAACAAGCTTTTCACATATATTCAATCATTACATATAATCATTATTCATTCTCAATCAATTTATCCATTAAACGAGCCTACGAGGCCCTAAACATGCATTTGAGAGTGGTTCGGGACTAAACCAATAAATCATGAATATTCCAAGAAACATTGAAAATTTTTCTCAAAATAGGGGGCACACGCCTATGTGGCCAGGCCGTGTCTCACACGGCCACCAGACATGCACGTGTCACAGGCCGTGTGGACATTTGAAATGGAAGCACATGATCGCGTCCCATCCCATGTTCAACCCCGTGTCCAAACAAGTGAGCTTACTGACTTGGGTCACACGGCCAACCACAGGCCCGTGTGCACTTTGAAGTAGCTACACACGCCCGTGTGCCAGGCTATGTGCTAGGCTGTGCCAAAACTGTAGGGTATACTGACTTATGCAACACGGCCAAGTCACATGCCTGTGTGTTAGGCCGTGTGCAAATTAAGGGGTATATCGACTTGTACCACGCGGCCGATCACACGCCTGTCTGTGAGATCGTGTAGAGCATATTGACTTCATTTCAAAAACCACACCTGGGGACATACGGTCGTGTAACATGACTATGTGTCAGACACGGTTGAGACACATGCCCATGTCTCTACCCGTGTGGACAAAAATAGGCTATTTACCAACCATTTTGCCACCCCAAATTGCAATCACCTACACAAGCCAAATGGTACAAATTCATAACATCTAAGGGCATCCAAATCAACCACAACCAAGATTAAAATGTACCATTTCAATATCAACCACAAACATACTTATAAACTCATGTTTTACTCATTCAACACATACTAAATACCAATTACTTCAAACATCTATATAACCAAACCAAATTATACATTACTTGGCATCATTTCACAAACATACTAACATTCATTAATCATCCATTTAACACTCATAATACCTATTACCATCAATCATCACAACCAACTCAATACACACAAGACATAAACATATATATATGCACATGATTCAAACATACCAAGTATACTAAAATTAAGCCATCACTCATGGCTATATATGCAAACCAAAATATAAACATTTACAATGCTAATTCATTTGGCCAACATCATCACCAAAACATAATCAACATGACTCAAATTCCCTATACACACTTATGACCCAAAAATTAGTTTCAAAAGTACCAAAGTATCGTGGATAGTGGGATGAAGTCTCTGACTATCTCCGAATCTGAGCTAGCTTTAAAAACACTATAAAACATGGAAAAGCAACAAAGTAAGCTATATAGCTTAGTAAGCTCATATGTTAACAATGAGAAAATATCACCATTCATTAACCATTCAAATAATAGCAAACAATATACAACAATTGTACTAAATCTCAAAGCTATCAAATGATCATTTACATAACTACCAAAGAAATCATCAATTCCATAGTTTCAATACTCAATTTATTACCGTATGCAAATTTCATACTCAACCACATCCTTCATTTATCAGTTGACACTGCAGCAAAATTGATTTTTAGCGGCGTTTTTTAAGGTGTAAAAGCGCCGCTAAAACTATTAGCGGCGCTTTTACAAGCGCCACAAAAAACGCCGCTATAGATGGCGCCACTAAAGTTTGCGGCGTTTATTTGAAAAAACGCCGCTAAAGATCACGACCTTTAGCGGCGCTTTTCTCAAAAACGCCGCTAAAAGTCATGAAATTCAAAAAAAATATATTACAAAATATTATAAAAGTCATGAAAAATATAAAAAATTTAAAATTCATTATCAAATTAAATTTTCTATTAAAATTTTAACTTTAAAACTAAATACAAAAATTAATGAATTTAAATTTAGAATTTAAAATAATAAATTAATAACACAATTAAAATACAAAAGTATATGCAAAATAAAAATAATTAATAATAAATTTTTTTCTTTCAACTCAAATAAAAATAAAATGTTGAAACAAAACAATTAAATAAAAAATTAAAATAATTAGTTGACACGAGATAATTATTAAGTATATGCAAATATGCAAGTAGACGATTACAAAATAGGGTGTAGCTTTTGATCAACTAATTAGTTGATCCTACTGCAGGTTCTATCTATAATCTGCTTAACAAACATATAAACATAAGACACTCTAATACTTTTTTGCACATAAAATATCTAAAAATCACACTTGAATTCGGATTCATAGCACATACGGTTTCAACTACATGTTATCATCCTTATTCGCTGCTGCAATGCCTCCCACAAGCATTCGTAGAGGTAGGAGCTAGTCATTATGTGCCTCCTACAAATTGTTCTTGGACCGCAAAGTGTAGTTGGTTTTTCCTGTTCCATTTGCCACCAGTCAAAACATAAAAGAGCTATTGCCACACAAAAGTAATCATCAAAACGATATCCAGAAAAACAATATACAGTTAAATTATGAGAATGCAAAAATACAAAACGATACCGCTGTGAGTATATCCATGTAAGCTTTCTGTGTTTTGTTTTTGTTTCATAGAACCCTTTGAAAACTTCTACACACTTGACCTGAAACAATGATGTTAAATATAAATAACAGTTCTAAACATACACTTGACTTGAAATGCTTAAATACTACTTTGCACCCATTTTGTTAGTTTAAGAAAAATATTCCACCCCCTCAATAAATTGCTATCCAAGAAGAACCTTCATGACTTAGTTTAGCAAAGAAAAAAAAACCAATAAACGTATCCACCATAGTTACTCAGGACAAAATGTTATAGGTTACTCCATTTTAAAATCTGCAAGAATGAAAACTAATTTAAAATGATATATGGTGCTATTATTTGAGGAGACAAATTCTGACTATTAATCAGGACAAAATGTTTTTCAAATTAAAAAATATATATATTACAACTATAAATTGCAGTACAAATAATACATAATTAACCATCCAAATTTAATTTGGAATCAATTTAGATTAGAAATTAAAAAAAAAGTAACCAAACTCGAAAAATGGCTCAAAACTCATTCGAATTTTGAAACTTGCATTAATTAAAAAATAGCAAATGATGTAATTTGCCAACTTTTGAAGATAAATATCATAAAAATTCAAAGTGTGAATGTAAGAAGATTCTTTGAGAGCAACCTTAATGGTTTAGATAACACCAAGACATTAATAGTTATTGTAATAAAAAACTTAAAAACAATAATCCACTTGATGATGTAAATTAATTAATTATTATGAATCTTCTTTTTAAGTATATAACCATTGAACTGTGGTGCTAACATGCTGACAACATTTATTTATTTATTCCAAACACTTCTTTGTTTCTTCCAAACACAATGAAATGCATAGAAAGTGAAATCATGAGCATGGTTTTAAAATAGATAAGACTATTTTTAGAGAACACTCCATGGAGAAAAAAAAAAAAAGAGTGCATAGCAATGAAATACTTACACCTTATCAAAGAGATAAGCCTTTCCATGCCCGCAGTGGAAAGACTGAAACACAAGTTAAGGATGGGGTTAGTATGACTCTATGATGTTGAACAACACAAGATATAATTCAGACAATAATGAGAAGCATGGCCATGATGAAGAGAAAGATCAGACAGAAAATGCGCTTGGTAACACAAGTGGCTTTGCTCCTAGACTATGCAAGAAGCCCTCTATGAACATTGGAACCAGTCACTGCATCTACAATAACATTGATGATAATAGTCCCGAAAAAAATAGGGGTAGGTGGTTTTTCAATATATGATACTGATGTAAAACTAAACATGATAGGCTGACATACAACCTACTTATTTTACTCTTCCTTATGTCTCAACTCTTAAATTCCAACTTCACAAATATCAAACAATATCTTAGGCTTAGACAAAAAATAACCTCCAATTGAACCAGCCATTGTCTATTAAAGAACTGATACATAATCAAAAGAAACAGGAAGCTATGACTTATATTTTTCTCACCTTGGACTGTAACTCCTAGCAACAAATCTACCTACGCCAGGTGTTATGCGTACTAATCTGCCAAATGTAAGAAAGATATAAAGAATCCTAGACCGCTACCAAGTTTTAATGTTACACAAAGGAGATAAGCTAAAGGATGGATATAAAGAATCCAAATTTCTTTATTTGATGCTTATGTTCATTCAACCATTTCTCAGTTATGCAGGACCTCAACCTCTAGAATATGACTAATTTAGTTCACTTACTCTTAATCCTACTACTATTTCAGAAATAGCAAGCCCAAAGCATACTGAAATCAACATAAAAGCTGGAAGCTTGTCTTCTACATCAAAATTTTCACCTTTTCTACAAAGCACACCGCACCTATGAGCAGTTATACGAGTAAACTAAAGGAGCATAATTTTTAACATAATCATTAAGTTAATGAGATACGTTATGAGACAAAAAAGTAAAAACAATTTACAAAAAACATTCTTCTAAGAAAGGAAAGATCAACTTCGACTAGTAAGATCTACAATAAAATACATTTCCAATGAAAATCACTTCATATATAAATAATAGTATAAAATTTTGATTCATGAGGCCAATAAAAGAATACTTTAATGCTATGTTTCTTTTAGCTTAAACATTAATGAGAAAAGGCTACAACTATATACAAAAATAAAATGAAAACTTCAGTAACTCAACATGAACCTATCAACCTTAGATCTAAACATAAATCCCATAGATATAATCGATTAAAAAGCAAGAATTAAAAGAGCAAAAAGTAAAGATTAACTTACCACCTTGCGAAGCTTCTTAATTAGAGCCATGGGCTTTCTCTTCAAACCCCTCTGGAACCTACAATCACATAACAAAAAAGAAACAATAAAAAAATAAAACCCATTTCATATTTTTTTATTTAAAAATAAGTGGGAAAATGTTAGCAAAAAATGAATATTGTGTTATTACCTTCTGCGAGCTCGAGCAGGGAAGAGCTTGACAAGCTCATCAGTGGACATATCAAGGAGAGCATCCAAATCGACACCTCGGAAGCTAAACTTCTTGAATGTTCTCTTCTTGGGCACACCGGCCGCCGCAACCTCCGTCTCTACATCCGCCTATAAAAAGTTACCGGTAAATACATTACACAGTAGGCCAAAAAAATAAAAAGAGAAAAGAAATAATACTAAGAAAGAAAAAGAAGAAGAAAAGGAGTAGCTATGGTGGGTGAATTTAGTGCAGTGAAATGAAAAGGAAAAAGGAAATTTGGGGGCAAATTTTGAGAGTAGAAAGGAAAAAGAAATTTGGGGGATTTGGTTAACGAGCGGGTAACCAAAAAATAACTTTTGGGAGTGAGTGGTGTTTTGCGTTTTTTTATAAAAAAATAACCGGTAATTCATGAATTTTATTATTTTTTAATTTAACTTTTTTTCATTTTTAACATTTTTTTTTATTTTTTTCTTTCAAAATTTTTATGTTGAGATTATCATTTTTTTGAATTTTTTTCATTTTGAATATTAAGTTTTTTAACTGAAATATGGACTAAAATTTTAAATTTTAAATATTAAATTTTTAAGTTTTTATTTTTGATTTAATCATAGACATTTTAAAAATAAATACATCAATATATTTTTATATTGAATAAATATAAATATTTATGTATGCAATATAAATATAAAATAGTGTTATATCAATAATTGTGTTAATAATTTACAAGAACTAGATCAAATTAAAATTCATATATACAATTGCACCGTGATCCCTATATTTATCCCTAAACACTAAAAATTAAACCCTAAATCATACACCCTAAACTATAAACCCTAAACTATAATGATAATGAATTCAATATTTTAAAATTAATATTAACATTATTAATATAATTACTGATATAGCATCATTTTATATTTATATATTGCAAACACAAATAACTATATCGCCTTTTTAACATATTTTATTTGAGACATTCTATTTAATCTAAATATATTTAAACAAAAAAATAGATAAAAATACACTCTATTATTTATACAAAGTTACATAACTTTAATAAAACAATTTCTCTATTGGAACACTCTAGTTATAATGTCCACTCTGTAAGATATTTCTATGTTATATAAACTTGGAAATTATACATAGTTCAACAAATGATGATTAATATTTAAGCTTGCCACAATCAAAATCACCCTTTCTTAATAGCATCCCAGGTAAGAATCTGGAAAGGAAATTATCTCTTAAGAAGTTAATAATTGTCCCATTGTAAACTTCAACCCTAACCTTAATTTAAACCCTAAATCATAATCCCTAAACCTATAATTCATCATAAACCTTCAAATACTAGCTAACTCCTAAACCTTAAACCCTAAACCGTATATCTTAAACCATAGTTAACTCATAAACCTGTTTAAACCCTAAACCATATATCTTAAACCATAAACCTTAAACTATAATGATAATTAATTCAATATTTTAAATTCAATACTATATCTTTTACGATTATATAAGAAAATATTTAATATATTGTATAACCATAAATTTTAATAATTATTGTTTTAGGGGTTATAAATTAGTGTTTATGATTTTTTTGGGTTTAGGGGTTATATAACTTTTAGCGGCGTTTTACTAAAAGCGCCGCTAATGCCCTAGTTTTTTAGCGGCGTTTTACCAAAAGCGCCGCTAATGCCCTGGTCTTTAGCGGCGTTTTACCAAAAGCGCCGCTAATGCTCAGTCTTTAGCGGCGTTTTACCAAAAGCGCTGCTAATGCTCAGTCTTTAGCGGCGTTTTACCAAAAGCGCCGCTAATGATCAGTTTTTAGCGGCGTTTTTTACTAAAACGCCGCTAAAGCCCTATTTTCCTGTAGTGTGAACCATTCGGAATAGAAGTCCGATACTCAAGGTCTCACTCGATAAGTACCTATACCATGGCCCAAAGACAAATCAAGGCAACTTATCTGAACTTCTGATATCATGGCCCGAAGCCAAATTCGCCGATATGCATGGCCCAAAGCTAAATCGGTATATCTTACACCCAAAGTGCTTATAACATGGCCCGAAGTAGACTCAAAGTATACCTAATGACATGTCACTAGCATCCTAAACTATTCTTAAGGTTCAACCGGGATTTCAACTGTCGATTCAGTGTCAAATCATTTCAGAACTTATCCATAATCACATAATCACAATGCATGCTATATTAAATCATATAAAATACATTTATAATGAAATTATAACATACGAACTCACCTCAGATGTTAAAGCAGTGAATCGAGTTGACTAGTTGATAACTTTATCTTTTCCCCGATCCAAGTCCGTATTTCAGTTTTCTTGGTATAAATATATGCAAAATTAACTTACTTAATCATCTATTCATTCAATTTAGTCCAAAACACTCTTTAAGGCACATTTACACTTTTGCACTAAAACTTTCACATTTTCACAATTTAGTCCTTATTTCATAAAATCACAAATTAATGAAATTCCAATTATATACATGCTAGCTGAATTACTATTATACCCTTATAAGCCCATATTTCTCATTTATTTCATGTTTTAACCACTAACTTTACACATTTCTCAATTTAATCCTTATTTTGCATTTTCACTTAACAAAACTTGTATATCTATCAAAAAGCATTCATATCAAGAAAATTCAAAAAACATGCTTATTCATCAATGGAAATAGCTAAAATCTTTAACAGTTTTACAAATTAGTCCCTGGGCTAGCTAACCCTAGCTACAATGATCTCAAAAACTTAGAAATCATTAAAAACGGGACAAAAATTGTACCTTAATGAGAAATTTAACCAAGGCCGAATGTAAAACCTAAAAGAATGGCTTTCTTCTCTTTAGAACCATTTGAAGATGATGATATTAGCTGATAATTTCATTTTGTTCTATTTATTTTAACTTAATTTACCAAATTACATTTTTAACCTTAATTAATAAACATATAAATCACTTAATGCTTGTCCATCTTTGTCCACTCACAATTAAAATTGTCTAATTACAATATAAAGACCTTAACTTTAAGGTTCTATAGCTATTACACCTTTAGCTATTAGAACTCAATTTTTACGCTTTACGCGATTTAGTCCTTTTTCTCAAATTAACCAATTAAATGATAAAATTTCTTAACGAAATTTTCACACAATCACTCAATCATGCTGCCAACATTAAAATAATAATAAAATAAATATTTTCACCTTGGATTTGTGGTTTCAAAACCACTGTTCTCATTTGACCAAAAATAGGCTGTTACAATTCTCTCCCCCTTAGGGATTTTTGTCCCCGAAAATCTTACCAGTGAATAGGTTAGGGTACTTTTTTCTCATAGCTTCCTTGGGTTCCCACATAGCCTCTTCGATCTCGTGATGTTGTCATAAGACCTTTACTAAATTTATGCTTTTATTTTTCAATTGTTTAACCTCTCGAGCTAGAATTCTAATCGGTTCTTCGCTATACGTCATATCAGGTTGAATTTCAATTTCTGACAAAGAAATTACATGGGATGGATCAGATCTATATCGACGCAACATCGATACATGAAACATATTGTAAATCTTTTCCAACTCAGTTGGTAAAGCTAGTCGATATGCCACTAGCCCTATTCTTTCAATAATCTCATACGGCCCGATGAAACGTGGACTCAATTTACCTTGCAACCAAAAAGAAGAATGTTATTCCACGGAGATACTTTGAAGAACACTTTGTCACCAATCTAGAATTCAATGTCTTTTCGTTTCAAATCTGCGTACGATTTTTGATGATCTAAAACTATTTTCAAATAGTTGCGAATTACTTTCACTTTCTCTTCGGTTTCTCTAACCAAATCAACCCCATGAATCTGTTTCTCACTGAGCTCAGTCCAATACAATGGAGTTCGAAATTTACGACCATATAAAGCTTCATACAGTGCCATCTTTATGCTTGTTTGAAAACTATTATTATACGCAAATTCAACCAATGGCAAATATTTCTCCCAATTACCTTGAAATTTAAAACACAACATCTAAGCATAACTTCGAGAATTTGAATTACTCTTTCAAACTGATCATCAAATTATGGATGAAAAACTATACTGGAATTTAACTTTGTACCCAGAGTTTCTTGCAATTTCTTCCAAAATCGCAATGTGAATCTCGGATCTCTATCTGAAATAATTGAATCTAATGATCTCAGCAATATACAATTCAGCTAATCTATCGAGTGAATATTCAATATGTACCAGAATAAAATGTGCTGATTTCGTCAGTCGATCAACGACAACCCAAATTGCATCTTTCTTGTAACATCTCGATTTTGGGCCTAGTCAGAATAGTGGTTTTGAAACCATAAATCCGAAGTAGAAATAATTATTTTATGATTATTATGAGGTCTATGATATGATTTCATGCTTGTGTGAAAATTTCATGAAGAAATTTTATTGATAATGTGTCCAATTTGACATTTAGGACTAAATTGCAAAAGTTGCAAAATGTGAGTTCTAGAAGCTTTAAGCATGAAATTGCCATGGATTATTAATTAGAGATCCTTAAATAGCAATTTTCCCAATTTCTATTTCATGGACAAAAATGGGCATGAATAGGAAAATTTTGAAAGAAAGGCCTTGAGGGCATTTTTGTCATTTGGTTAATAAAAGAATAAAAAGGGAAAATAAGTAAAAAAATTGGTGTCCATCTTCTTTATGTGTGCCGAAATTTCTAAGAGTTCCATATCTAGGGTTTTTTTCAACTTTCAAGCTCAATAGTAAGTGCCTCCTAGCCCCGTTTTTAATGCTCTTTACATTTTTGAAACCCTCTTATCCCGATTTACCTGTTTCTAGCCATATTTTAAAGTAGAGTTCATGTTTGAAATTTGACCCAAGTATGACATGCATGTGTTTTGATGTTTAATGGAAGAATATGTAACACCCCAAACTAGGCCTGGACGTTACAGCCGAATCTGGCGATGTCATATTGAAGTGTTTTTCGCAAAGTATGATATTGTAAAAACCATTCTCAACTTAACCTCTTTGTGTGTTCTTATAAAGGTTCATTTAGTTTAAAACTCAAGTCGTTTAGCAAAATGCTAATCATATTAAAATTGTTATTACTTTTTAAAATATTGTTTGTTGAGGAAGCTTTTAAAATATGTCGCGTAAACATGGTGTTTTAGGAAAAACATTTATCTTTTTGAAAACACGCGTCTTTCCCTACTGCTAGCAGTTATAAACCCAAAAAAATAAAAACCCAAATTTAAGTAAAAATCCATAAAGGCTTTATTACATAAAAAAATACCCAAATTAAAGTACTTATAAATTAAAAATCAAATAAGAAAGCAAGTGCAGTTGTGTGGCCATTATTGAGTCCTTCGCAGCACCGATTTGCCTAAGGCTGGGGATTACCTATACAGTTGAACAGATGGTTGAGTTTACGAAAACTCAGTGTGCAATCCCATTTAAGCAAACAATCAGAATACAAGCATAGTCTGGGCTTAAGCCCTTTTTAGTAGCAGTGACAATATCAGTTTGGGCTTTAGCCCATCTCAATACAGAAACAGTCATGTGTTCGGGCCTTGGCCCATTGTAGTAACAGTAAATGGTGTAGTAACAGTAAATAGTATGCAAGTCCTACCTATCCAGCCTCTACACTCCATCTCCGTCCAACCCTACACTCCATATGGGAATAAAATCAACCCACCCATCCCTACACTCCATGTAGCACTGATTGCGGCACTAAACAGTATTTGCAGTAGAGCTGCCAGTATAATAGGCTTAGAGCCATTGGTGACTTGTAGCAGAACTGCTAGTACAGTACACTTCTTCCAATCATATAAAAACCCAGCCCCATGCAATGCATCATGCAACATGTCATAATATTATACATGTATTCAATATAGTTACAATTGCATGTTAAAATATAAACATACATCATATAGGGGTAAAACAGTCATCTTACCATAAAAGGGAAAAATAGTCATTTTACCACATAAGGGCAAAATAGTCATTTTACCTCATAAGAGCAAAAAATTCATTTCACCTCATAAGGGCAAAACAGTCATTTTACCACATAAGGGCAAAATAGTCATTCTATCAATTAAGGGTCCAAGTACACTTATTGACCCAACAGAAGATCTATAGTCGTCTCGAGCGACCTGCGCAACCTTAATAGTCAAACAACGAAAATGGGCCCAAGGTCCATATTATGGGCCCACATAGCCCAGAAATGGCCTTGGTCGTGTGGATTACACAACCTGGCCCAATGTTCTCCACATGTCCTTGTGGTTTACCCGTGTAGGGCCCACATACACGTGGGGCCCACAGGACCTATTTCGGCCCACATACACGTGGGGCGGGCCCACAGGACCTATTTCGGCCCACCATGGCCCAAATTGGCCTCAGGCCCTGAGATCGCTCATGGCCGGCTTTAATGATCTTATGCCCACATCTAGACGTTCGAATTACCACACGAGCGAGTGACTGCTCGTGTAGAGTTAATGGTCACTTGTTTCGGCTTTTGCCAATTTACGAATAGAGGTAGTGTTTTACACACCTCAAATCTATTTGTTGATAAACTGCCCCGAGCCTTTGTAACTTACACCTGATCGAATAACATCAATATTTATTTAGCCAAATACACAATTGAAAACACACTCCAATTACCCAAACACTAAATGGAAATATTACCTTAAAAGTAGTTAAAGCAGAAGGTTTCGCTCTCTTAACGCCTAACACTGGCTTCCACACCATGAATACATCCTAGACACCAACCAACATCAGTTAAGCATTTGAAGCATCAACATACCAGAAAATTTGGCCAAGGGAGAACAAAGTCGAACCTTTGTTCACTACACTGCGAGAGTAGTAAAAGAAACAAACCGAAAAGAGATAAAAAGGTATATTTGAAATACAAACCTCACAAGATTTTGGCAAAGGGAAGATAGGAGAATAAGATCAGTCGACAGACAATTGCAAGAAACCAATGCGCTAGTCAAAATTTTGGGTACAAACGGGTATTATTCGGCTAAAGAAGTAAAAAAGATTCGGGTAGATAAGCAAAGAAGAAGAAGACGTATAGAATTCCAACAAGAGAAAGTAAGTGAAGAGAACAGAAGTAGAAAACAAAAGAAAACAGGGCACCAAAACAGAAATATCAAAAGATGAAGCAGAGAGAAAACTCCAAAATCGAAAACGTCAAAACTAGCAGGAAAATGCCGAAATGATAGATGGTAGCCGAATTCTCTTGAAAAAGTGTTCAATTTTGGCACCACTACTTCCTTCCCTTGATCCAATCCTTGAAAATCTCTTTACATTACTCCACCAACTAATTTAACTCCACACAACCTCTTCTATCCAAAATTTCCTCCCCAAATCCCCCTAACAATCAAAATTCCTCAATAATCTCCTAAAATTCAGCCACAACTCCCCACACTCTTCGAACACACAAGTTTTGGTCAAACTAGAACTCTCCCATGGCCAATAGCAAAATAAAACACCTCCATATAGGTACCAGCATTCGAACCTCAGACCTCAAGTAACTACCACACGCCACCTATCCCCTAGACCAGTAGGCCCTTTCTGTCATCTTTTACCCACATTTATTTATAAGCCTATTGACTAGAGATAGAGCTTAAACATTTAAAAAACAAAACTTTTTGCACATGCCCAGGCTTGAACCCAAGACTTCTCAAACACTTCCTAGAACACATAACCACTAAGGCAGACATACAATTGTGTCATTTTCTTGCACAACTAAACATATATGTGCATTCTCCTAATAGTTCCCATGCTTAAGACCTAATACTTCTAGGCCCAAAATTCGGGACGTTACAATTCACCCCTCCTTAATGAAATTTCGTCCCCGAAATTTCTAACTATCAGATCAGTCGTATAACACAGACTACACCACTACGCTCCCGTTGTGCACTCTAGTTCCAAAAACACTACCACATTTAAATTGAGTGTTTTCGATACATTCTATAAATAGACTGGGATAGTACGTCAATCCAATACTTGGCCATGTTAGGGGTGACACCAGTGACACTCCCCCTGAAGAGCTCAACTCCATTGGACTGGAGTCATTCCGTAACCGACCCTTGACCCCCAAATCCAATATTAAGCCAGTGACGCTTTCCAAATTCGTAGCATAGCTTGGAACAACACGTCATCCCCAGCCATACGATCAAAAGACCTAGTACCTCTGGTGCTTATTATCAAATTGTGCTTTATCTTGAATTAACAGTTTTATGCATCAGTTTTACAGTTCTAGTTGTTTCTTAACAGATATTTTATGGAAACTATTATCAATAGTTCAGAGTTTTTTTTTGCAGACTGCAGTCTTACTACAATTTTAGGTTTCCCTAAACAGAGTGTTTCAGTACAGTCTATTACCTACAGTAATCTCAGTATTTTAATTTAAACAAGTAGTAGTTTTAGAAGACTTACAAAATTGGCACCGGAGACTCGGTGTACCACACATTCTGTGACAGCCCAAAATTGACCCTAGTCGGGAAGTGGTTTCGGGACCACAAAACCGAGTCATAAAAATAATTGATTTCCATATTCTATGCTTATTATGTGTGTACATGAGTATGTGGAAGTTTCATTCTCCAATTTTGCCAATTGCATGAGAAATTATTAAATAGGGATTGATATGAGACATGGTGAAAATATGATAGGCTAATTTAAAATGGTCTATTAATGCATGTTGTGAAAATGATGGGTTTGCATGTCAAATTACCCAAAATTTGAGCTAGTGGTTGGCCATGCTATGGGTGGAAACATGTTGGGAACATGTTGGCCTAGTGAGGTATGTAGGAAAAAAATAAAATAAGGGGCATGGGCATAAAATAATGAAAAGGAGTATGATGAATACAAAAAAAAAATGTGTGTAGTTGTTTCCCCCCCCATTGCCGTGAGCTAAAGAAAAGAAAGGAGAAAATTTTTGTTCATCCTTTCTCATCTTCATTTAGCCGAAACTAGAAAGAAAAAAACAAAGAAAAAAATGCTCATCCTTTGGTTCATCCTTGGCCAAAAATTTTAAGGAGGAAGGAAGAAGAAAGGTTGAAGAGGTTCGGCCATGCATATAGCTAGGCTAAGGTATGTTTGATGATGTTCCATGAGATGCATGCATGTTTTAGTTGTTAGCTTGAGTTCTACCTAGCCCATGGTCTAAATCTTGCTATGTGATGGAAATGACACTCGGCCATGGATGCATCATTCTTGGTTGATGTTTGATGTTGTGGTGATGAGGCATGAGGATGAGTTAAGATTCGGCCTAGGTGGAGTTTGTGTTAATGCCATTGCATGCTAAATATGAAGCTTGTTAATGATGCATGTGATGGTGGCTTGATGATTCTTGAACCTCCTTTTTAGCATTTTTGAGTGAGCACATATGTGCATTGGTTGCTAAATGGAGAAGAATCGGCTAGCAAGTTGTGTGCTAAGGCCGAATATAACTTTTGCATGTTAATGAGCAATGCATGTGTTAAATTGATGGAAAGGGAGAGGATGCTTTACTAGTGTGTATATGTGTGTATTAGCCAAGTTTTGAACTTGAAACAAAAGGGTGTTTAGTCAATACAAGTGACCATACTTGTAGAATGTATTAAGTGTTGAAATCGGCCCCAAAATAGACATGCATATTCGGCCAAGGGGGAAAAATTAGCTAAAATGTTGAGTTTGATTCATGATTCCGTACATATGTGACTTTAATGTCTAATGCATAAATATGGGCTAAGTGCCTTGTGTTCCTCTTTTCGATGCTCAAATGATTAAATCAATTTATTTGTTTAATTAAGCTCAAGAGCAAAGGGGAACTAAATCCGATAAAGGGAAGGAAAAAGTGGTCGAATAGCTATCGGAATCGTTCGACAACACCCGAGGTAAGTTCTCGAGTAAAAGAGCTTAAATTATGATGTGATTAGATCATGTTTTGAGCAAATTAAAATCATGCTCTTTGTGTGGCTATTGAGCCGAATTTGCAAGAATGATAAATGTCTTGTGTTTGAGTTTTGCTAACGAAAATGAAATACGAATGGGCCATGATTTATTGTTAAATGTGCATGGTTATTTGAATGCTGTCCGGGCTAAGTCCCGAAGGCTTGTGCTAAGTGACAATATCCGGACTAAGATCCGAAGGCATTTGTGCGAGATACTAATTCCGGGCTAAGCCCGAAGGCATTTGTGCGAGTTACTAAATCCGGGTTAAGTCCCGAAGGCATTTGTGCGAATTACTATAACCGGGCTATGTCCCGAAGGCATTTGAACGAGGAGCTATATCCGGTTAAATTCCGAAGGTACGTGATTTGGGAATTAATGAACTTGCTGTAAAATTCCAGTTAATACTCTCGAAACATCCCAACATTGAGGTATGTTTCGTATGTGCTTGAATTTAGTTGAGCCCTTACAAATAAGTATTCGCTCAGTTGATAAACGAGCTACCGGCCTTTGGCTGAGTTGATCTTTTGTGTATGTACATAAGGGTTGATAATGTGAAGCAAGTACGATATCGTAAATTTGTGCATATGAAATTATCCGTTTAGCTATATGAATGCTATACTTTTGTTGTGCTGGAATTCCTTGCTCAAAACTTACTAAGCATAAATTGCTTACTCCGTTTCATTGCTCCTCTGTTTTATAGATTTGGTTCTCCAGCTATCGGACTCGGGATCTTGAGGTCAAAGTCGCCCACACTATCAAAGCCCCCTTTTGGTACAATTTTGGTTGAACTTCGAAATGGCATGTATAGGACTACCCGTTTGTTGTGGGTCGTGGACCCTTTGGACTTGTATAAATTTTGGATAGCCATGCGAAAATGGCTTATATGTGTTTGAGTATATTGTTATAATCATTTGGTGTGGATATGCTTGACAAGGATTGGCCATGGGGATGGTTAATCACTTTCATAAATTGTGCTATTTATGCAAAAAGGGCTAGTTGAATCATGGAAACCATGAAATAGGTAAAGTCTACCTTAAAGGCAGATGCTGACAGCAGCAGTGATGTAGATTTGGAAAATCACTAAAAATAGTAGGAATGGAATTAAATAGTGAATAAATTATGTAAACAAACCTTGATGAATCTACTTTCATAGGAAAGTAACGAAACAATCATACAGACAGTATGTTAAGAGATATTCAGGTTCTCATGAGACAGGACCAGAACGGTTTCTGGATTTCCTGTTCCGACTTTGGAAATTCATTATAAATTAACCAGAGATAATTAGGAGTCATACCATATATGTATAGATTCCTCTCTGAGTCTAGTTTCTATAGAAACAAACGTCATCAGTATTGGAGCCCTGTACAGGGAGATATCCAAGTCGTAATGCGCAAAGGTCAGGGTAGTCGATCCCTGTAACATGGGAGACTTTGACTAATAAACTGTACTAATTGGCCCGACCAAAAATTCTAGAAAACAATATGTAGATGGGCATATGAGTCTAGTTTCAGGGAAAATTTACGGAACTGGATTCCGAGTTGTGAAACTCAAGATATGATTTTTAAATCGACTAGTACGCAGATTGGCAGTGTCTGAGAAATATTTTTATAAGGGGCTTAAAGTCTGTTAACACCTCGTGTTCGACTCCGGTGTCGGTCTCGGGTTCGGGGTGTTACACATTCAGTAAAACATTTCCAAGTATTTCAAATCATTTGAAATAGTTCTTCTTTGAAATTCCAAGTTTAAAAGAAACAAAAATCCATAGTCGAATTTTGCAACTCGGCTCAGATACCACTATATGTAATACCCCAAATCTGACCTGGACATTATAGCCGAATCTGGCGATGTCACATTGAAGTGTTTTTCGTAAAGTATGATATTGCAAAACCCATTCCCAACTTATCCTCTTTGTGTGTTCTTATAGAGGTTCGTTTAGTTTAAAACTCAAATCATTTAGCAAAATGCTAATCATATTAAAATTGTTATTACTTTTTAAAACATTGTTTGTTGCAGAAGCTTTTAAAATATGTCACGTAAACGTGGTGTTTTGGGGAAAACATTTATCTTTTTGAAAACACGTATTTTTCCCTACTGCTGGCAGTTATAAACCCCAAAAAATAAAACCCAAATTTAAGTTAAAATCTATAGAGGCCTTATTACATAAACAAATACCCAAATTAAATTACTTATGAATTAAAAATCAAATAAGAAAGCAAGTGCAGTTGTGTGGCCACTATTGAGTCCCTCGCAGCACCAATCCGCTTAAGGCTGGGGATTACCTATACAGTTAAACGGAGTGAGTTTACAAAAACTCAATGTGTAATCCCATATAAGCAAACAATCAGAATACAAGCACAGTCTGGGACTAAGCCCTTTTTAGTAGCAGTGACAATATCAGTTTGGGCTTTAGCCCATCTCATTACAGAAACAATCATGTGTTTGGGCCTTGGCCTATTGTGGTAACAGTAAACAATGTAGTAATAGTAACAGTGTAATAACAGTAAACCGTGCAGTAACAGTATACAAGTCCAACCTTTCCAGCCTCTATACTCCATCTCTGTCCAACCTATGTGGGGATAAAATCAACCCACCCATCCCTACACTCCATGTTTGCAGTAGAGCTGCTAGTATAGTAGGCTTAGAGCCATCAGTGATTTGCAGCAGAGCAGCCAGTGCAGTACACTTCCTCCAATCATATAAAAACCCATTCCCAAGCAATGCATCATGCAACATGTCATAATATTATACATGTATTCAATATAGTTACAATAGCATGCTAAAATATAAACATACATCACATAGGGGTAAAACAGTCATCTTACCATAAAAAGGTAAAACAATCATTTTACCACATAAGGGCCAAACAATCATTTTACCTCATAAGGGAAAAATAGTCATTTTACCGTATAAGGGCAAAATAGTCATTTTATCGTATAAGGGCAAAACAGTCATTTTACCACATAAGGGCAAAACATTTATTCTATCGATTAAGGGTCCAGGTATGCTTACCGACCCAACAGAAGGTCCAAAGTCGTCTCGGGTGACCCATGTAACCTTAATAGTCAAACAGCGAAAATGCAAGGCCCACAATGCGGGCCCATATGGGCCCACACGTTCGTATGGTTTACTCGTGTGGGGCTCACATGCTCGTGGGGCCCACACGGCCCATTTCGGTCCACCATGGCCCAAATTGGCCTCAGGCCCTGAGATCACTCATGGCCAGCCTTAACGATCTTACGCCCATGTTTAGACGTTCGGATTACCACATGAGCGAGCACACGCTCGTGTAGCGTCAATGGTCACTTGTTTCGGCTTTTGACGATTTACGAATAGGGGTAGTGTTTTCACACCTCGAATCTATTTGTTGGGAAACTGCCCCAAGCCTTTGTAACTTACACTTGATCGAATAACATCAATTATTTATTTAGCCAAATACACAATTGAAAACACACTCCAATTACCCAAACACTAAATGGCAATATTACCTTAAAAGTAGTTAAAGCGGAAGGTTTCACCTTCTTAACGCCTAACAATGGCTTCCACACCACGAATACATCCTAGACACCAACCAACATCAGTTAAGCATTTGAAGCAACAACATACCAGAAAATTCGGCCAAGGGAGAACAAAGTAGAACCTTTGTTCACTACACCGTGAGAGTAGTAAAAGAAACAAAAAGGCATATTCAAAATACAAAGCTCACAAGATTTTGGCAAAGGGAAGTGTAACACCCCTCACACGTTTCCAACATTAGGATAGGGTTTGAGGCGTTACCAGGACTTCATATTTACAAACATACCAAATTGGTTTATCAAGTTTCACCCAGATTTAAAACTTTTCAAACATGTACATCTTGTCCCTTATACAGGCCTTCGAGGCCTAAAACATACCTAGGAGCAGTTCGGGACAAAGCCGGAAACTTTCGATACACTTTGGGCCCCTTAGAAAATTTCCTTTACTTTGAAGTGTCACATGCCCGTGTGATGTGGCCGTGTGGTTGCACACGCTTGTATGGCTTGGGACACTCCCGTGCCCTCGGCCCGTGTGCAACACTGACTTTAACCTTATCATACAAATAGGAATACATGGCCAAGACATACGCCCGTGTGGCTTTCCCGTATACAACACTGACTTAAAATTTTAGGTGCAAGGGACGCATGGCCATAACACACACCCATAGGGGTGAGCCTTGTGTCACCCACGACCTAGACACACGCCGATGTGTCCAACTGTGTGGACCCTAATAGGCTATTTCCAAGCCTTTGGTCACCCTTTTCATCACTTATACTTGATGATTACCAAATACAAAATAAAACATGATTATATTCTTATAAATGATCTTGGCAAAACTCATTGTATAGAAACCTCATATCATTGGTTTCATACATGATAAGTTATTCCCCATCTTGTATTTATGGGTTTCCATGTCACTTTAACATATTCATAATTGGCTCGTTCTTGCGACTCATTGCCAATTATATACAAACCATCACATATAATATAAACATGCGTAGATTCGTAGGTCATAGCTTAATTCAAAATAAGCCAATTCCCATGGCAATATACAAAAAGATAGGTACATCTTTACATGCCTTCATTTGGCAATTCAAATGACACATATAACAAAATACTCAAAAGTCCTATACATGCCATTGAACAAAATAGAAATGTATTTATACCAAAGCTGGACTAGTTGATAGTGTGTTGACTCTCCAACCGTCTTTCAATCCTTACGAGTCCTCGAGCTCTGTAAAACAAGGAAAAGAGAGGGGTAAGCCTTTACATGTTTAGTAAGCTCGAATAACTAGAAAGTAAACTTACCAAGTAATTAGCATACAACCAAATTGGGTAATAAAATCAATAAGCATGAAATGGCTTCTCTATCACATACACTTAATCAATGAGTTAGTTACATAACAAAGCACTATGTAATTTATCTTAGATGAGCTCATCATTCAACATCTCATTTGTACATATATCTCATATTCATCTCGTTGAGTTTCTAGGAAATCTGGATGGAATATCCATTAACCGTCAATTCATACAAATGATCGTTTTAGGTATGCACTCCCATGAACCTCACATCTTACAGCGGGAGTCTAGGCTGAATCCCTTACAATGATAAACACCTTTACTGAGCTCGGATCTGAATTACCAGTCTAGGCTAAATTCAGGCCCTAATCGGATTACCTGTCTGAGCTAAATCCTTAATGCACATATATTCTTCGGGAGGCTCGATCATCCAAAGGAACACCTGTTCGGGCTAGATCTTTTTCATAATTGAGATCAACGGATTACCCGTCCGGGCTAAATCCTTACTGCAACACATGCAGGATCTCATTACACATATAAATCATGGTTTTACCATCGAATTAGCTTTTTAACATCAACCGAGACATTTTTCAACAACTCATTATCAAAGATTTATTTCATGTATTTTTATGCCATTAACAAATGCAATTATCATGCATTCATAAATCATGTAATTGTGCATATTATGAGTTTACTTTGAGTTATCCGAACTTACCTGGTATTCGTTTCGGTGACGGGTTTCGGTCATTCCGAAACCTTTCATTTTCCTCGATCGACCTCCAAAATTTGTTCCTCGGGGTCTATAACAAGAAAATTTAAATCATTAACACTCCACATTATACATTTCAAGTCTAAATTCCACCCCGGTCAAAATTACCGTTTTTCCCCTACCTTTCTAATTTTTACTATTTAGTCCCTAGGCTCGTATAATGAAACACATGCAATTTCTACCTTACCCAAGCCTAGCCGAACACTTTTCCCTCCTATGGTAGCTCACATTTTCCATTATTTTCACATTTCTACCACACATTCTACAACTTTTGCAAAAAGATCCCTTTAAGGGTTTTTCATGAAAATCACCTAGGAAAAGATGTTTAACACACATCCAACTTTCATGTTTTGTAACACCCCTTACCCGAGACCGTCACCAGAGTCGAGCACGAGGCGTTACCTGACTTAACTTACTAATTCGGGGCATAAAATTTTCTTTTAAAATTTTCTGAATACTTAGACAAATCGAAACAATTTATTTCATTATTTCTTATTAAATTGCCCACTTGCTTCATAGTCACTAAATAAATCATAACTCGAGTCACAAAGATCAAACTTTAAATTCGTGAATTTTCCCTAAAACTAGACTCATATATCTTCTTACTAATTTTTTTCAAGAATTTTTTGTCTAGCCAATTAGTATAGTTTATTAGTTAGAGTTTCCCCTATTGCGTTGTTGGACTACTCTGACCTCTCCTCACTACGAATCAATTTTCTCCTTGTACAGAATTCAAATAACAATGCTATTTGTTTCTCCTAAAATTAGATTCACTGAGAAATCTAGAAATATAAACTATAACTCCTAATTCTTTTTGTACAAGTTTTAGTGAATTTATAAAGTCAGAACAGGGGATTCAGAAATTGCTCTGACAGTGTCTCACTAAAATTCAAATATCTCTTAATATACACTTTTTTTGCTTACTCCGTTTCTTTCATATAAAAATTTACTCAATAAGATTTAATTCTATATCTCATTCATCACCTAATTCCATTTCTACTATTCTTGGTGATTTTTCAAGATCACGTCACTGCTGCTATTCAATACTGTTTTAATGCTAATTTCACTTTTTCATGATTTCTTTGTATTATCTACCATTTAGGCATACATAACATCGAAACATGTTCTTCATTAGCCATTTCAATAGCTAATCATTATCAAATATTTACATTCTATTATTTAGCCATATCATAAGGACATACACTCAAAATGGCTAAGTCCATATACATGCCATAAACTAGAACGTTTGTAAACGAAGATACCTATCTGGTAACGTGATAGTCGATAGTGTGAAGTGATCTCCAACGTATGAGAGTTGGATTGACTGCCCTAACTATGGCAGAAAATTTTTGAGATGTTAATGAACAAGACATACTTCTATTTATAGACAATATCTCCCGTTTTGTCCCAGCGGGATCCGAAGTATCTGCCTTATTGGGTAGAATGCCTTCCGCTGTGGGTTATCAACCCACCCTTAGTATCGAAATGGGTACTTTACAAGAAAGAATTACTTCTACCAAGGAGGGATCCATAACTTTTATTCAAACAGTTTATGTACCTGCGGATGATTTGACCGACCCTCCCCCTGCCACAACATTTTACCTTCAACCCGAGCTTGCTTTTAAGTACTCTAAAACATGGGAAAGTGAAAGAACTAAGCTTATAAATCTTAGTAAGTTCACATGTAAAATAATAAGCATTAGCAATCAATTTAGCTTACTACTATGATGTCATAATTTGCTTAAATAATGTTTCGTTCTTACTTTCCCATCTTAGTCATCGGTAACCTTACCAAAGGCTCAGAATACAAAAGGCACCTTACTCAATAGCTTGCTTACATAGCTGCAACATCTCACTTAACACATGAGTACTCTTTCATAATATAGGCATATTGCTAATCATGTCATGAAATGTCACAAGCATAACTAAAAACTCATCACTTACTTAATATTTGATAATCTCAATTACCTACAATCTCAATATTATATAAGCCTTAAATGCATACCTGTATTCTTTCTTCATGTTCTCACCTTGTCGTTTCTTTGACTTACTCTTTGGATTACTCGGGAACCTTTTCCATTTTGAACTTACCATTACCATGTCTTGACATGGTCTTACGTGGTATCCTTGCCTTATGAACTCACCAATGCCATGCCTTGGCATGGTCTTACATGAGACCTTTGCCTTATAGTAGCTCATCAATGCCATGTCTTGACATGGTCTTACATGATTTCCTTGCCTTATAGTGTAACACCCCAAACCCGACCTAGAAGTTTGGCTCGAATCTGGCGTATCACATTGAAGTATTTTTCGGAAACCATGTTTCCATTAAAAACCCTTCTTAATAATTAAAAACTTGTACCCTTTTTAAACCTTGTTAGAAAACCTTAGCTGAATAACATTCTTAACAACTTTGTAAAAAATCCTGGCAGTTGCGGAAGCTTAATTTAAAACAATTGCGGTTACGTGATGTTTTGAACAACAGTAGTTGCTTTGGAAAACCGTGTTCTAATACTAGCAATTATAAGAACAATAAATAAAATTCCAAATTTGAAATCCAAAAAATTACAACGGCTTTACTACAACCCATATAAAAACATTTAAAAGCAATAATCAAAACTATAACATAAACAGTGTATGTGGCTTCCTCCGAGCCCCTCGTAGCCCCGATCCGTCTAAGGCTGGAAATTACCTGAAAGGTTAATAAACGGGGTGAGTTTACGAAAACTCAGTGTGAAATTCCCTACTATATAAAAGGAATAGTCAGTCGTATAAAAGAATTAAAAGTTGGCCCCAGCCCTACTTACAGTTTCAGTATCAATTAGGCCTTAGCCCATTTTAACAGACAGTACCAGATGGGCTTTAACCCATTACAGAATAAGAAACATTATCAGAACTAGAATCAGAATCAGAATCAGAATCAGAATTAGGTGATAGAATCAGAATCAGAATCAGTATTAGGTGACAGAATCAGAATCAGAATCGGTATCAGGTAACAGAATCAAAATCAGAATCATTATCAGGTAACAAAATTAAAAATCAGAATGTGAATGCAATCCCAACCCAATCCAGCCTAAAACCAACCGCTACACTCCACCCATACCAGCCCTACACTCCATGTGGGGAATAGCTCAACCCACCCAACCCTACACTCCACAGTTGCAGCATTGCTGCTCAGTTATCAGATATTGTGACAGAGTCACCAGATACAGATATTGTGGCAGAGCCACTAGAACAGATATTTGTTGCATAGCCACCAGAAACAGATAATGTGGCAAAGCCACTTAACAGAATACGTGGCACGAAGCCATCGATAACTGCATTATGTTAGGCACATAGCCATCAACTAGAGTAACATAACCGGCACACAGCCCTAGGTAAATGTGATCGACACAGAGACGTCAATAACCATATATTGGCACATAGCCTTAGGCAAATACGTTTGGCACACAGCCATAATCAGGTTGGCACAGAGCCATATGTAGGTTGACATAAAGCCAAAATTAGAAGGCTTTAAGCCATCGGCAGCTGTATCATGTTAGGCACATAGCCATCAGCGACGGTAATATAGTCGGCACACAGCCTTGGGTAAATATGATTGGCACTCAACCATTGATCGGTCTACAGTCGTCTTGGGCGACCCGTGCGACCTTATCAAATCAGTACGAATATACGGCTCTTAAGCCTTCGGTGGATCCACAGTCGTCAAGCAACCATGCGATCCTAACAGATCAGATCTTCCTCCGTACAAAATCCAAACCCATGCAACATGTCATGTATGCAGAATGTCATGCCCATATTTGAATAAAACAAGCACAGTCAAGTCATTCATATACCAAAATATATTCACAATCAAATTCGTCAACCACACAGTCCAAGTTAGTCATTTGGCCACAAGGGCAAAATAGTCATTTAACACCTTAGGGTTAAAATGGTAATTTTACCCTACAAGGTATCTCGGTAATTCTATCCTACAGGGGTATTTCGGTATTTCTACCCTACAAGGGTATTTCGGTAATTCTATCCTATAGGGGTATTTCAGTAATTCTACCCTACAAGGGTATTTCGGTATTTCTACCCTACAAGGGTATTTCGGTATTTCTACCCTACAAGGGTATTTCGGTAATTTTGTAAATCGAGGGTAAAACGGTAATTCTGTAAATTAATGGTACTTTAGTAATTTTACAAGTCGAGGGTATTTCAATAATTTTACAGGTCGAGGTTATTTTAGTAATTTCACAAATCAGGGGTATTTTGGTAATTTCACAAATTAGGGGTATTTTGGTAATTTTACAAACCAGGGGTATTTTGGTAATTTTATAAACAAAGGGTATTTTAGTAATTTTACAAACTAAGGGTATTTTGGTAATTTTGTAAACCAATGGTATTTTGGTAATTTTACAAACTACGGGTATTTTGGTGATTTTATAAACCAAGGGTATTTTAGTAATTTTACAAACCAGGGGTATTTTGGTAATTTGGTAAACTGAAGTATTCTAAACAGGGATAACAATACGAATGGCCCTAAAGCCTATTCTCGGGCCAAATAGGTCCACACGCTCGTGTGGCCCTTTTAGCCCAAATCTAGCCACAAATATGAGATTCACCTAGCCTAGTCCAATATTTACTACACAATCAAACAACTTATCCAATTGGACCCGTAGGCCCATTAGGCCCACATGACCCCTTCCGGCCCATCGCGGCCCGAAGTAGCCATCCTACAGCTAGAGTAGCGAGAAATACACACCTGATTGGAGACTGGAGTTAATCCACGCTCCGAGCACTCTTAGCCGACGCCCAACCCAAATGAGCAGGCCATAAAGCGAAAGGGATCAGCCAAGAAAGGTACCTTTACTCTCCTCATGGTTCTCTATAGTTAAAGCCAGCTTCGCATCCACTCTTATGTTAGCTTCCCGATGCGGGATCCCTCCATCATCAGAGTTTAAATTCAACACCAACTCTTGCTGCCCCCTGTTAGCAAAATAAATGCTCTTTGCTTGCCATGGGATTCGAACCCATGCCTCCCCTTAAATGCTCCACACGCTACTTGCCACTAAGCCACAGGGCTTTTTGTGTCACAGTTTCTCCAACAATATTCTTAAGGCCTACCTACTACACCCAGGGTTGATTCACCTTAAACCAAAATTTTTGCTAAGAGTCCAGGTTTGAACCCAAGACTTCACCAACACTTCTCAGCACACTTAACCACTAAAACAAGCCTTCATTAACGAAATTTTCACGCACAATAGAATATTATAAGCTGCCTTCAACCGCTCCCATACTCAAGGCCCAAAACTTCTAGGCCCAAATTTAAGGTGTTACATATAAAACTTATCAATACCATGCCTTGGCATGGTCTTACATGATATCCTTATCTTACCAAATGCCATGTTTCAAACATGGTTTTACATGGTATCCTTGTCTTAGTGCCAATGCCACATCTTGATGTGGTATTACATAAAGTCTTTAATCAATGAAGATGCCTTGTCTTGACATGGTCTTACATGGGATCCTTGCCTTACCAATGTCATGTCTTGACATGGTCTTACATGGTATCCTTAACCGTCAATTCCTCCTTAAATGCCATGTTATGAACATGAACTTTTCTGTCAATTCTTCCTTAATTGCCATGGTACAACCATGGACTTTGAGATATCAATGCCTTGTCAAGTCATACCTGAAACATACTTGCTCAAATTCTCAAGGTTAGTTGCATAACTCAATAATAACAATACTAATAACAATAATTGCATAATAAAAATGCTACCCAACTTGCATACATACATTCTCAATCTCATCATATCATCAACTTAACTTATTCTCATCAAAATATGCTAGTCAATACTTTCTTGTTATCATACAAAGCCATAATACAAAATATGGTCTTACATATAAATTATACAAGTTCTCTTTCCAATATCGAATTATTATCGAACATTAATCATTATATCTGAAACTCAATACTAAAGTACTTATGGCAAAAATATCAATTTATCATTCAGATATGCATAATTAAATGCTTATTAAACAAATGAACTTACCTCGATACCAAAACGACCATTTTACCAACTTTCTCGATTTTTGGTTTTTCTCCCGTTCTAGGTCCAAATCTCACTTTTCGAGATCTAAAACATCATATTTCACTTATTTAATTAATTTACTACTCAAAACATTCCCTAACTCAAACTTTGACAAAATTACAATTTTTCCCCTAAAACTTTACAGAATTACAATTTTGCCCCTAGGCTCAGAAATTAAAATTTATCCATTTTTATTATGTTTTATGACACGCTGAACATTTTTCCCTTCTATGGAAACATAAAATTCCCACTCTATCATGTACTTATCAACATTAGGTATTTTTACCGATTATGTCGTTTTACTCGTTTTCATTTAAAATCGCTTAGCAAAAGTTGTTTAACATAATTTCAAGCTTCATACTCTACCATAAAACATAAAAATAAATACATTTAATCTATGGGTATTTTTCCAAATATGAACCCCTAGCATGGATTGTTGCTAGAATAGGCTAAATCAAGTTACCGGGACTCCAAAAACGTAAAGAACATTAAAAACAAGGCTAGAACGGACTTACTATTGAGTTTGGAAAGCTTGAAAACCCTAACCATGGCTTCCCCCATGCTATATTCAGCCTCCATGAAGAAGATGGACCAATTTTGGCTTTATTTTCCCTTTTTAATTCTTTTAATTACTAAATAACCAAAATGCCCTTAAAGGCTTTTCTTTCAAATTTATCCTATTCTGTCCCATTTCTATCCAAACTTAAATATAATGGTCTAATTACTAAATAAGAGCCTCCATTTAAGAACCCATTTCAATTAAATCCCATTTATTATCTAGAACACACATTTTGTTAATTTTACAATTTAGTCCTAATTATCAAATTTGGCACTTATACATAAAATTTCCTCACGAAATTTTCACACAATTATTCAATCAATGAATAAACCTTAAAACTTAATCAGAATAAAATTTTTAACCTCGAATTCATGGTTTCGCAACCACTATTCTGTTTAGGCCCTATTTCGGGATGTTACATTTCTCCCCCCATTTAGGGATTTTTGTCCCTGAAAATCTTACCTACAAATGGATTCGAAATTGATTTCCAGCAACACTTTCAAATTCTCATTCATCCTTGGCATACCCAACCTTTTACTTCTTAAACTAAGGCTCTGAACTGGAATACCTACTGATAAGTAACTGACCTTATTTTATCATTAACCTCATACTCTCTGATGAAACACAACTAACTCTTCTTTTCTTACCAAAATGGAAATTCTCTGCCACTATGGTATTTTAAAAAAAATATACTTGTTTCTCTTTTGAGTGTCCATATTCTTATCTTTCGATTCTGTATACAATTTTTGATAATCTGTCGCTGATTTCTGTAATTAATTTTCACTTTCCTCTAATCTTTTCTGCTCAATTTAATTTTGCGAATTTCTCTTCCTCAATTCAACTATCAGTACAAAGGTGACATGCAGTAAGTTTTAGCAATCTCATGGTCAAAACTTACTGTAGCTTTCTTCTGAATTCACAGTGCAACCCTGGATTTCCAACCATAACAACTAAAATTTACACTCTGAATGAATTGACAACCTCAAAATGAATAACTCAGATAACCCTTCAATAGAAAAACTCATTCCTACTGAGAAGAATACACAAAATTCTTCGAGCAATCAACCATAGCTCATTTAACCTTTCGGTGATAATGCTAATTCTGTTGCACAATTCTTCGAAATATCCTTACAATTTCACACAAACATCAATACTAACTGTAATAGCTTCTGAGATATTTGAAAATTAACTTTAACTCTCTAAAAGTTCAGGTATCAAATTCAAAGTCTGGTACATAACATTTCACACTCTTACTAGTATAACTAAATCAAGTTATCATCTATCTCTGTACTTCTCAAATAATCAAATAATTATCATTGTGCTAGGCATCATAACTATTGCAAAATCTCTTGATTTCTCATTAATACATTTCTAGAAACCATAAACTCTTTATTCAAACCAAGCTGAATCATAATGGATACTTCAATTGTCAATATCTTCAACTGTTTATATTTTATTAGCATGAATTCAAGCCAAACTAACTTCATACAATGAGAACTTTAACAATCAGACAACTTGGATTTGCAAAAATATACCTCAAATGCAACCATTTTGATATGCGTATGCAACTCTATACCATAACCTCTAGAATATGTACTATTTATCTATTTATACATGAAAAATCAGCATTTACCTCTGAAGCCATGAATAATTCAAACATACATATAACTCAATCAACCACTCAACTGAATCAGTCTCAACTAAAAGAGAATAACTTTTCAAAAACTGTTCTTCTCTATGCTACCATGATATCTCAAATATACATTCTATCGTGATTTCTTCAAAGAGCTAATCACAAATCATTGTTACTGCATAACTCGAAAGAACATAGCATTCAGTCTTTAACTCACTGATATATATATCAAGATTATGCGAAAAATGAAAATCAATACACATGTCTAAACGAAACTACACTGAGGCCACAATACTCATACTACTCAAAAATCATAATGCCATAATAAGACTGACTTCTCAATTACTTTAGTAAGTAATGTTCCAGGTGAAAATAAAACATCTTGATCATCTGAGAGATTTAAACACAAATTTCAATAACAACCAGTGTAAAAGCAGAATCTTTATACCTCTAACAACTATACCTCTGTACTTTTATTATCAGGCCCGAACTCGTAATCATCATAAACATACTAATAATAAGAAGAAACCATTTTCATCAATAGAGCATTTTCTGCTAATGTCTCATGGCTAATACTTTGAACAGTAATTTATTAATAAAACTGAGATAATAAAATCTCAGAACATGGAGCTACACAGAATTCCTGGTAACCACATCTCATGTAGAACAATTAAGGTTTCAATAGCATCTCAGAAAATTTCCAAAAGGAAAAGATAATACTCACAAGCACTGGGAGCAACTATGACAGAAGCTAAAAAATTTTCCTTTACTTTCATTAAGAAATAGTTAACAATACAGATCACTAACACCATACAGATCTTACTGTCAACCTTCCATCTGAACGCTGAAGTAGAAAACTGGAATAGATAGAGCAATATCAATCACAGCTCAAACAAACTATAATGCTTTCATCTATTTGTAAATTTAACTAACATTCTCATATTGTAGGAATTGCATCAATGATCTTGCATATATTTATATATATCTCTGAAAGTAAATGTACACATATAATAGTCGGAAAAGATTTTTCTATAATTTCTCAACTATAAACTCTACATTCAACTATTAATACGACTCAATTATTATTCCTCTGTCTAATTCTATCATTACTGAATTCACATTATCCCATTCACAGTTGGAATTTATTCGAAAGAAAATCTAGCAATCATATTCCTTACACATCATACTTGAATGAGTGCATTAGCTGAGCATGACCTTTCTTTTACTGTGACATTTCAGTTATCCGGATGATTTTATTATTAACCTGTTATCCTTTCTACAACTGTAATCATTTGCTAAATCATTCTCGACTCTGATTACATCCTCAATAAATCTGTCACTGAACTCTTTAGTTTTCCACTTTAGCCTATTCAATCTGAATTTCATGAAATCTCATTCTGAATAACCTTTTTGATATGGGGGTGAGGTTGTAACACCTTTGACTTACCTCTTACATATTCATGCATATAGCTTAACACTCATCATATTAAAATATTATCACAATTATACAATTTGCTTCAAGCAACTTAACATGCACGTTCATAATACAATGACTTCATGATCATCTTATGCAAATTAGTGCACTTATACATGCATTCATAAATCTCGAGTAAAATTACTCATAACATTGACTTAACTTCTCTAGTTATACATACAACATCATACAAATGCCAATTTAACATGAACACTTATCTCAATATAAACTTTCCTTTCATCTTATCTCATCTTCCATATTTCCTGAACAAATCTTATTCACAATTTATTCATTATCACAAAAACATCATGAACCATTATTCTTAAATTTTATGAGTGTAACGCCCCAAAATTTATGGTCTGGAAATTTTTTGCTTTTGTTGACACTAATTGCATGTTTGGTGGGTTGGTTAAGTGATTTGGGTGTGTTTGGGGGGTCTGAGAAGTCCTGGGGTCAAGCTTCGGCTTATGCAGCGTTTTTATTTTGCTCTTAAAAGAACCTAGTTACTGGCACTCGTGCCTTATAAATAATCGTGGTTGTGTTATGTCACAAAAATCCTTGTGGCTTGGTGGAAGTGGTGTGACTTAGCTATTGGGGAGAACAAGGGTTTGAATCCCATGCCAACAAGGAGCATTTATTTTGCACTTGTGGACGGCAAGTGGTGAAGTTGGAGTAGACTTCTAAGTGGTGGAAGTTGGAATTGGTATTGAGTTGTTGGGAGAAGATTGTGAAGGATATCAAGGAGGGTTTTGAGGAGAGTTTCAAGGAGTTGGAGAGGGGGAGAATTGTAGCCAAATAGGCCAAGGGGTTTTGGGATAGGCATTTCGACAATTGGTGTTTAGGAGTAGGTACCGAATTCTTCTCTTCAACTTTTGGGTTTTATTTTGTGTTACCCTTTTGTGTCGAACTGTAAGTGACTCTTTCCTCTTCTCAATTTCTTCTTCTCTTCTTCTTTGAGTCAAGATTGATAAATCCCCTTTAGCCGAATATTGGTAACCTTTTCCTTTTGTTGTCTCAAACGTCTCTTTTTTTGTTTCTAAGTCGAAGAAACCGAACCCAACTGCTCCTTTTTCCTTTTCATTGTTTCTTACTCTCCTGAAGTTAGCCGATTACTTCTCTCCTTATGTGACTAAAATTGTGGAGGCCTAACGGATTCTTAATCTCTTTTAATTGAGGGTAAGTGTTTTCTCTAGCCGAATAGTGGAAGGCTCCTTTTTCCATGACTGATTTAGGTATTTCTTGAGCCAAATCCTCTTGGTCGTCATGAGGATAGGTTCATCTAACATTTTCTTTCTCGTTGAAATGGTGCTAGGGGGTCATGACGTTACCCAAGGGGGTGGGCCGAATGCTATTGCCTTTTGTTTTTAGTTCACGTCTTGGTAAGAAGTGCACTTGGTTTTAATGAAAAATTATTAAGTTACTGAACAAATGGGATGTTAATGCTGATTGTTGTCTATAGGAGGGTGATCGTTGGATAAGGGTGGTTTAAGCCCTACTTGTCTTAGCAAGGTAAATGATGCATATTGTTGGGAATTTATGAGTACATAGTTGGGTGGTTAACTCAAATGTTTGAGAAATGAAGAAGGATCATTATTTTGGATTTAGGTTGAGCGCGCAGGGTTCGACATTTTTCTTTCCAAAAAGGTGTGTAATCGTACAACATTTCTGTTACTGACCAAAAGTCGAAAGGTGTGTATTCACACCCCTCTTTACTGTAAATCGGTAAAAGCCGAAAAGTCAAAACTTCAGCATTTTAGGCCTCACGAGCGTGCGATCGCTCATGTGGTGAGCTGAGCCCACAAGTCATAGGTGATAAACTGTAGAGGCCACCACGAGTGTTCTCGTGGGCTTAGGCTGATATGGGCCTCGGTGGGTCGAAATGGGCCGTGTGGGCCCAATAGGCTCGTGGGCCCACGTAAAATTCACGAAAGATGATAAAAATTGGACTGGGCTATGGAATTCGCATAGCCATGACTAAATTTGGGCTAAATGGGCCACACGAGCTTGTGGGCCCACTTGGGCCGAATGTTGGGCTGGGGGTCATTAAACCGTTTCAGCCAGTTGGGTTATCTGAGTCGCTCGAGGCTACTGTAGACCTTCGAAGAGGTTGTTATCTGTACTGAGACCCCAAAATAAGTAAGATTATCAAAATACCCCTAAAGCGTAAAATTAATGTTTTACCCTTAATAGTTGGAAATGACTATTATACCCCTAGAGGTAGGTTGACTGATGAGTGTATGATATTTATATGACTATGCTGAGTATGACACTTTGCATACATGTAATATTTATGACATGATATACTGCATGGGGATTGGGATTTTGATTTGGAGGAAGTACTGTACTGGTGGCTCTGCCACAATTACTGTTACTAGTGGCTTTGCCACATTTACTGATACTAGTGGCTTTGCCACATATATTGTTACTAGCAGCTTTGTTGCGATATTGGTGTGTTTGTTGGGTGGGTCGATTTTATCCCTACATGGTGTGTTGGTTGGTACGGAGTGGTGTGTTGGTTGGATTGGGATGGGTTGCATATTTGTATTGTACTGATTCTGTATTAGGCTTAGGCCCACACTGTTTTTGTTTACGGCTAAGGCCCAGATAGCACTGTTACTGAACAGGGATCAGGCCCAGACTGCTACTGCATGCACGGTTTCCTATTGTCTGATAAGGGATTACACACTGAGTTTTCATAAACTCACCCTTTCTTTTAACTATGCAGGTAATCTACCGCTTAGACGGTTTGGAGCTGTGAGGGACTCGGAGATGGCCACACTAGTGCTTCGGTTTCTTTTATTTGCAATTAGATTTCATTTTGGGTTAAATGTTGTGTAATAAGGCCGTTGGTGGGTTTTAAGTTTTAATTTGGATTTTGATTTCTTAAACTAAACTGTTAGTCTAGGAAAACACGAGGTTTCAAATAGCACGATTTTTCTAAAGAACACGAGATTTCAATAACAAAGTTTTAAAAATGCTTCCACAGTTTAAACTAAAGTAATATACCAAAGGCAAACAAATTGGTGAACGTATATCGAGAACTGTTGTCAAATAATGATAAAAGGATTTAGATTCAGTAACGGATTCCCACCAAAAAGATTAATTTTTTTTAAAAATGCTAAGATGTGACACGCCAGATTCGGCCATAACGTCTAAGCCAGGTTTGGGGTGTTACAATGAGCTTCAACTCATCATAAACATACTGTCTGTACTATCAAACTTAGCTCGGTTGGAGTGCGCATCTGTCTGACAAAACATTTTATATCTGGGTCGGGAGTCGTCACACTATCATAGTTCAATATGGCATGTATAGCTAGACTCTTACTCATATTGAATATTTTGAACAGATTAAAACTTTGCTCTGATACCAATAAATGAACCACCCCTTACCCTAGACTGTCGCCGGAGTCGAGCACGAGGCGTTACCTGACTTAACTTACTAATTCGGGGCATAAAATTTGCTTTTAAAATTAATTTATTTACATTCATTCAATATGTCTCTAAAAAGGGCCCTCGAGACCCTAAGACATGCAAATGAAACGGTTCAGGACCAAACCGGGAACAAAAAATTTTCAAATACTTAGACAAATCAAAACAATTTATTTCATTATTCCTTATAAAACTGTCCACTTGTGTCATAGTCACTAAATAAATCATAACTCGAGTCACAAAGTTCAAATTTTAAATTCGTTAATTTTTCCTGAATCTAGACTCATATATCTTCTTACAAATTTTTTTCCATAATTTTTGGTCAAGCCAATTAGTACAGTTTATTAGTTAAAGTTTCCCCTATTGCACTATTCGACTACTCTGACCTCTTCTCACTACGAATAAAATTTCTCCCTGTACAGAATTCAAATAACCATTCTATTTTTTTCTCTTGAAATTAAATTCACTAAGGAATCTAGAAATATAAACTATAACTCCTAATGCTTTTTCTACAATTTTTGGTGAATTTATAAAGTCAGAACAGGGGATTCAGAAATCACTCTGACCCTGTCTCACTAAAATTCAAATATCTCTTAATATACACTTCTTTTGCTTACTCTTTCATATGAAAATAGACTCAATAAGCTTTAATACTATATCTCATTCATCACCTAATTCCATTTCTACTATTCTTGGTGATTTTTCAAGATCACGTCACTGCTGCTGTTCAATACTGTTTTAATGCTAATTTCACTTTTTCATGATTTCTTTGTATTAACTACCATTTAGGCATATATAACACCGAAACATGTTCTGCATTAGCCATTTCAATAGCTAATATTTATCAAATATTTACATACCATTCTTTAGCCATATCATAAGGACATACACACAAAATGGATAAGTTCCTATACATGCCATAAACTAGAACGTTTGTAAACGAAGATACCCATTTGGTAACTTGATAGTGGATAGTGTGAAGTGATCTCCGACGACCTCTAACCCGAGCTTGCTTTTAAGTAATCTGAAATATGGGAAAGTGAAATAAGTAAGCTTATAAAGTTTAGTAAGTTCACATGTAAAATAATAAGCATTAGCAATCAATTTAGCTTACTACTATGCTATCATAATTAGCTTAAATAATGTTTAGTTCTTACTTTCCCATCTTACTCATTGGTAACCTTACCAAAGGCTCAGAATACAAAAGGCACCTTACGTAATAGCTTGCTTACATACCTGCAACATCTCACTTAACACATGAGTACTCTTTCATAATATAGGCATATTGCCAATCATGTCATAAAGTGTCACAAGCATAATTGAAAACTCATCACTTACTTAATACTTGATAATCTCAATTACCTACAATCTCAATATTAAATAAGCCTTAAATGCATACCTGTACTCTTTCTTCATGTTCTCACCTTGTCGTTTCTTTGACTTACTCTTTGGATTACTCGAGAACCTTTTCCTTTCTGAGCTTACCATTGCCATGTCTTGACATGGTTTTACATGGTATCCTTGACTTATGAAATCACCAATGCCATGCCTTGGCATGGTCTTACATGGGACCTTTGCCTTATAGTAACTCATCAATGCCATGTCTTGACATGGTCTTACATGATTTCCTTGCCTTATAGAACTTATCAATGCCATGTCTTGTCATGGTCTTACATGATATCCTTATCTTACCAAATGCCATGTTCCAAACATTGTCTTACATGGTATCCTTGTCTTAGTGCCAATGCCACATCTTAATGTGGTCTCACATGGAGTCCCTAATCGATGCCGATGCCATGTCTTGACATGGTCTTACACGGGATCCTTGCCTTACCAATGCCATGTCTTCACATGGTCTTACATGGTATCCTTAACCGTCAATTCGTCCTTAAATGCCATGTTATGAACATGGACTTTTCCATCAATTCTTCCTTAATTTCCATGGTACAACCATCGACTTTGAGATATCAATGCCATATCAACTCATAGCTGAAACATACTTGCTCAAATTCTCAAAGTTAGTTGCATAACTCAATAATAACAATACTAATAACAATAATTGCATAACAATAAAATGCTACCCAACTTACATACTTACATTCTCAATCTCATCATATCATCAACTTAACTTATTCTCATCAAACTATGCTAGTCAATACTTTCTTGTTCTCATACAAAGCCATAATACAAAATATGGTCTTACATATAAATTATACAAGTTCTCTTTCCAATATCGAATTATTATCGAACATTAATCATTATATCTGAAACTCAATACTAAAGTACTTATGGCCAAAATATCAATTTATCATTCAAATATGCATAATTAAATGCTTATTAAACATATGAACTTACCTCAATACCAAAACGACCATTTCACCAACTTTCTCGATTTTTGATTTTTCTCTCGTTGTAGGTCCAAATCTCACTTTTCAGGATCCAAAACATCATATTTAGCTTATTTAATTAATGTACTATTCAAAAAATTCCCTAACTCAAACTTTGGAAAAATTACAAGTTTTCCCTTAAACCTTTGCAGAATTACGATTTTACCCCTAGGCTCGAAAATTAAAATTTATCCCTTTTTCTTATGTTTTATGACACACTAAACATTTTTCCCTTCTATGGAAACATCAAATTCCCACTCTATTCTGTACTTATGAACATTAGGTATTTTTACCGATTATGTCGTTTTACACGCATTCACTTAAAATTACTTAGCAAAAGTTGTTTAACATAATTTCAAGCTTCATATTCTATCATAAAACATCAAATGGGTATTTTTCCAAATATGAACCCCTGGCATGAATTATTCCTAGAATAAGCTAAATCAAGTTACCGGGACTCAAAAAACGTAAAGAACATTAAAAACGAGGCTAGAACGGACTTACTATTGAGCCTGGAAAGCTTGAATACCCTAACCATGGCTTCCCCCATGCTATACTTGGCCTGCATGAAGAAGATGGACCAATTTTGGCTTGATTTTCGCTTTTTAATTATTTTAATTACTAAATGACCAAAATGCCCTTAAAGGCTTTTCTTTCAAAATTGTCTTATTCTTGCCCATTTTTGTCCAAACTTAAATATAATTGTCTAATTACTAAATAAGGACCTCCAATTTAAGAACTCATTTCAATTAAATCCCCTTTATTATCTCGAACACACATTTTGCCAATTTTACAATTTAGTCCTAATTATCAAATTAGGCACTTATACATAAAATTTCTTCACGAAATTTTCACACAATTATTCAATCAATGAATAAACCTTGAAAATTAATCAGAATAAATTTTTTTGAGCTCGAATTCATGGTTTCACAACCATTATTCTATTTAGGCCCTATTTCAGGATGTTACATGTTCCTCCATAATCCATGAAAATACAAGTAACTCTTTTAAACATGAACCCTAGCATGAAATATGGGTAGAAATGGAGAGACTAAGCTACCGAGATTTCAAAAACACGAAGAACATTAAAAACGGGGCTTGGGAGCACTTACTATTGAGCTTGGAAAGCTTGGAAACCCTAGCTATGAAGACCTTTGAAATTTCGGCAGCATGGAGAAGAAGAATGAGCTGATTTTGGTTCATTTTTCCCATTTTATTTCATTAAAATGCCAAATGACCAAAATGCCATTAAGTCATTTCTTTAAAATTTCACCCATGCAAGCCCATTTTTGTCCGAAAACTTAGAAATTGGGAAAATTGCTCTCCAAGGCCATCTAATTTATAATCTAACTCAATTTCATACAAATTGCTTCTAGAATCCAAGTTTTGCAATTTATTCAATTTAGTCCTTAATTTCTAATTGGACACCTTACTCAAAGAATTTCTTCATAAAACTCTATCACATGCATATTTTCATATTCTAGGCCTCATAATAATCATAAAATAAATATTTTGATGCCGAATATGTGGTCCTGAAACCACTATTCCGATTAGGCCCTATTTCTGGATGTTACATTTCTCCCCCCTTAAGGACTTTCATCCTCATGGTTTCTTCTGGCTCCCATGTAGCCTCTTCCACACCATGTCGATGCCATAAAACCTTTACTGAAGCCACGTTTTTATTCCTCAACTGTTTAACCTCACGAGCCAATATCTTAACCGGTTCCTCTCCATAGGTCATGTCGGGTCGAACTTCAATCTCAGTAGGCAAAATCACATGAGAGGGATCTGATCGGTATCACCTTAACATAGATACGTGTTACACATCGTGAATCTTTTCCAGTTTGGGTGGCAATGCCAAGCGATAGGCTAATGGTCCAACTCTTTCGATGATCTCGTACGGTCCGATAAATCATGGACTCAATTTGCCTTTCCGACCAAATCTCAACACCTTTTCCCATGGAGATACTTTCAAGAATACTCTATCTCCAACTTGGAACTCAATTTCCTTTCTTTTCAGATCAGCATATGACTTTTGCCTATCCGATGCCTCTTTTAAACAATCTCGTATCACTTTAACTTTCTCTTCAGTTTCATTAATCAGATCAACTCCATGATCTGATTTTCCTTAAGTTCTGTCCAGTACAATGAGTTCGACACTTCCTTCCATACAAGGCATCATAAGGTGCCATCTTCAAACTTGTTTGAAAACTGTTGTTGTAGGCAAATTCTACCAACGGTAAGTATTTTTCCCAGCTACCCTAAAATTCGAGGATGCAACATCACAACATATCCTCGAGAATTTGAATCATCTGCTCAGACTGACCATCGGTCTAAGGGTGAAAAGTTGTACTAAAGTTCAACTTCGTGCCCAAGGCTTCTTGTAACTTCTTCTAGAATCTCGAAGGGAACCTCGGGTCTCTGTCTGAAATAATTGACAGTGGTACTCCATGCAATCTTACAATCTCAGAAATGTACTAGTCAGCCAATCTATCGAGGGAATAATCTGTCCTTACCAGAATAAAATGAGCTGGCTTCATCAACTTATCCACTACGACCCATATGGCATCTTTCTTTTTTGAAGTTAACGGCAATCCTGACACAAAATCCATAGTAACTCTGTCCCACTTTCATTCGAGGACCATCACAGGCTGTAACAAACCTGAAGGTACTTGATGTTTAGCTTTAACTTGCTGACATACCAGACATTTCGATATGAATTCAGAAATATCTCTTTTCATGCCATTCCACTAGTACATTTTCTTCAAATCGTTGTACATCTTGGTACTTCACGGGTGAATTGACAAACGACTGTTATGTGCTTCTTGCAAAATTTTCCAAATAAGTTCATTATTTTTGGGTACACAAACCCTATCTCTGAACATCAAACACCCATCAGAACCAATCCAAAAATCTAATTCAATACCTGACTCACATTGAGTTCTTTTAGCTTGCAAGTCATCATCATTAGTTTGAGCATTATAGATTTCCTGAAGAAATGTCGGCCTAGCCTCTAGCTCTGCCAAGACTGAACCATCATCAAGCAATGCCAAATGAGCATTCTTGGCCCTTAATGCACACAAGGATTTTCTGCTCAACGCATCGGCGACCACATTCACCTTTCTCTGGTGATAGTCGATGATCAGATCATAATCCTTGATTAATTCTAACCATCTCTGTTGTCTTAAATTTAATTCTTTTTGAGTCATCAAATACTTCAAACTCTTGTGGTTTGTGAGTATACGGCAAGCCTCACCATATAAATAATGCCTCCAAATTTTCAAAGCGAAAACGATCGCGGCAAGCTCTAGGTCGTGTGTCAGATAGTTCTTCTTGTGTGGTTTCAACTGTCGTGAAGTGTAGGCTATCACCTTGCCATCTTGCATAAGCACACAACCCAGTCCGTTCAAGGATGCATCACTGTAGACCACAAACTCTTTTCCCGACTCAGGCTTCAATTAGCAATGTCTTTAACTTCTCAAAACTTTACTGACACTCTTCCGTCCATTCAAATTTAACGTCTTTATATAGCAACCTCATCACCAGAGTCACTATCATGGAGAATCCTTTCACAAACCTTCGATAGTAACCGTCTAGGCCTAAAAAGCTTCTAACCTCGGTTACATTTTTAGGCGATTTCCATTCGGCGATAGCAAAAATCTTACTTGGAACAACTCGGATGCCTTCACTCGAAATAATATGACCCAAAAATCCAACTTCCTAGAGCCAAAACTCACTCTTGCTAAATTTAGCATACAGTTGTTTTTCCCGCAAGGTCTGTAACACAATTCTCAAGTGCTTCGCATGCTCTGTCTCATCTTTGGAATAAATCAAGATGTCGTCAATGACCACAACGACAAACTTATCCAAATATGGCTAGAAGATCCTATTCATTAGGTCCATAAATACGGCTGATGCATTCGTCAAGCCAAATGGCATGACAAGAAATTCATAATGGCCATACCTCGTCCTGAAAGATGTCTTAGGTACATCCGATTCTTTAACTCGCAATTGATAATAGCCAGACATCAAGTCTATCTTAGAGAACATAGTGGCTCCCTTCAACTGGTCGAACAAATCATCAATCCTTGGCAAAGGATACTTATTCTTGATAGTTACCCTATTCAGTTGGCGGTAATCTATACATAGCCTTATCGAACCATCTTTCTTGTTTACAAATAGTACGGGGGCACCCTAAGGTGAAAAAATTGGCCTTGCAAACCCTTTATCCGTCAGCTCTTGCAACTATGCTTTTAACTCTTTCAGCTAGGTTGGTGCCATTCTTTACGGAGCAATAGAAATGAGAGCTATCCCTGGCACCAATTCAATACCAAACCCTATCTCCCTTTCAGGAGGTAATCCGGGTAATTCTTCCGGGCACGTCTAGATACTCACATTCTATCGGCACAGACTCAATCTTCAACTCTGTTTCTTTAGTGTTCAATACAAATGCAAGGTAGGCTTCATACCCTTTCCTCATATATCTCTGAGCAACCATTGCCGTGATTACAACTGGCGGCCAACTCAATTCTCTCGAATCAACCCGTAGAATCTCACCATCCGAGTATTTCAATTTAATATACTTACTATGTGACAGCCCTAAATTGACCCTAGTCGGGAAGTGGTTTCGGGACCGCTAAGCCGAGTCACCGAAGTATTTGGATGTGATAATTATTGTCTAGAATATGTGAATATGAATGTGTGAAAGTTTTAAACTTCGATTTAGTCGATTGCATGTGAACCTAGTTAATAGGACTTATGTGTGACACTTTTGAAATGCGATAGGTTAATTTATAAGGACCTATTTAAGCATGTAGTGAAAATATTGGCTTTGCATGTCAAATACTCCTTTTGTATGCATAGTGGCCGGCCATGATGGAGCATATATTAGACTATGTGGTAAATTTCCATGAAGTGGTCATTATTTTAAGTAAAAGAAAAAGAAATAATAAAAGAAATACTAAGGATACTAAAAGAAAAAAAAAAGAAAGAGGGAGGTTATCACCTTGTTCTTCTTGGCCGATTGTAGAGAGGAAGATAGGAGGGTAGCATTCGGTCACTTGAAGCTTGAGAAGGTTAGTAAAATTTTGTTAGTTTTGAAATTTTAAGCTTAGTTTAAGTCATTTAGCTAGCTCCATATTAGCCCATTTGAAAACTTGGAATTTTTGATGGATGGATGGAGCATTCGGCTATGGTTATTAAAGAAGGAATTTGATTATTTCCTTTAAGTTTTGATGAAGAATGTGTTGAGTAAATTAGGGGTTTGAACACTTAAGGATTCGGCATTGTTCATGATTTTTTTTAGAAGGTGAGTTTGAATGATATGAGTAATGTCATGTATGGGTTTCGGCTTTGATAAGTAAAAATATAAGGGTAATTGAAATGAATAATTGGAGGCTTAATCATCAAGAGGTTCGGCTATGGACTATAAGTGTTAGCTAATTCGGCACAAGAGTATAAATGTTAATTACTTTATAATTGAAGCCTTGAAGAATAGGTTGTGGATCATTAAAGTGTTGAAGGTTAAATCTTTAAGCTTGGTTAATTTGGACATTCAGCTATTCTCATGACACTAGATACAAGGGTATGAAAGGTTATCTATATATATAAGTTTAATTTATTCATGGTAACTTGGCATGTGGATTGGATATATGTTAGTTAATACATGCATTTGGAGGTGATGTGTTAAATAATTAGGTATACGGTTTGGTTTCATTATTGAGTATAAGGGCTAAGTGTTTTAAATTGCCTTTGATGTATACATGTTTATATTGAAATATTAAGGCTATGTTAGCCAATTGAGGGTTTCGGCCAAGATATTCAAATAGATTGGTGTGAATGTTTGAGTGATGAATTTGACTCTTGTGTCGAGTTGGGATGATATGTGTATTTATATAAAACTAAATGATGCTAAATAAATTCGATTATGCATGGTATTGAGCTAGTATCATGTTCGTTGGTACATGAGTAGAGTATATGTTTGATGTTTAATATTTAGTTAATAACATCTTTTGTACTTAGTTGTATGGTATACATGTATTAAATCGAATCGCTAAATTGATAAGTTATTTAATAAAATCTACTTGTTGAATCAAGCTCAAGAGCCAAGAGGGTCAAAATCTGATAAAGGAAAGGAAAAAGTGATCGAGTAGTCTATCCACAACTATTCAAAGTATCCGAGGTAAGTCTTCGAGTAATGACCCTACTTGAATTATATTGAAATGATTAGTCATACTATGACGGATAGTCGAATGTGCATAGAGACTAAGTTATAAAGCCAATCGAAATCATGCTCTTTGTGAGTGGCTATTGAGCCGAAATTTGAAAGGTTTAATAAATGATTTGTGTTTGAGCCTTAGTAACGAAAATAAGATATGGATGTGTTAAGATTATAGATATATGTGTGCATGAGCATTTGATATATCCGGGCTAAGACCCGAAGGCATTTGTGCGAGTTGATATATCCGGGCTAAGACCCGAAGGCATTTGTGCGAGTTGATATATCCGGGCTAAGACCCGAAGGCATTTGTGCGAGTTGATATATCCGGGCTAAAACCCGAAGGCATTTGTGCGAGTTGATATATCCGGGCTAAGACCCGAAGGCAATTATGCAAGTTGATATATCCGGGCTAAGACCCGAAGGCATTCGTGCGGGTTGCTATACCCGGGTTAAGACCCGAAGGCAATTGTGCTTGCGGTTATATCCGGCTAAATTTCGAAGAGACTTGGGTTTGAATGTGAGCGTTTTGTGCTGTAACTAATTCAATTAATACGCTCGACTAACCCGAACGATAAGGTATGTTTGCATGTGCTTCGGAAAAGTCGATTCGTTTTAAATAGTATTCGTGCAATCGGCTAACGAACTTTCGGCTTTTAGATAGGTTGATACCTTGTGTGTATATATGTTGATGAAGTGTGAAGTAAGTATGATTATGAGAATGTGTATCAATAAAGTGATTCAGTTAGCTATGTGAATGTAATACTTTAGTCAAAGCCGATTTCATTACTTGAAACTTACTAAGCTTAAATTGCTTACCCGGTTGCTTTGGCTCTCTGTTTTATAGATTTTGTTCGTTAGCTATCGGATTCGGGATCAATGAAGTCGAAGTCATCCACACTATCAAAGCTCTTTTGGTACTTTTTTTGTTGAACTCTGGATATGGCATGTATAGGACTACCCCTTGTTGTTTTAAGTACTTTTTGTGATGTATGTGTGTACAGCCATGCGAAAATGGCTTGTAGAAGTGGAGTATGGCATTAGACCATTTGTGTTTATGTATGTTTATATGGTTTCATGATGTGACTATGGTTTGGAATGGAAGTGTTGGGCAAATGATCAGCCATTGGAATGGCTAAATATGATCATATGTGGACCCATGTATGACGAATCCCTAGTTGGTCCATGGTAACCACGGAACAGGTAAAGTTTACCTTGAAAACAGATGCTGACAGCAGCAGTGGTGTGGATTTGAAAAATCACAAAAATTTGTAGGAATGGATTTAAATAGTGAATAAATTATGTAATCGAACCTTGATGAATCTATTTTCATATGAAAGTAACAAAAAATCATATGGACAGTATATTAAGAGATATTAAAGTTCTCGTGAAACAGGGCCAGAACGGTTTCTGAATCTCCTGTTTCGACTTTGATAATTCACCATAAATTATCCAGAGATAATTAGAAGTCATGCCTTATATTTGTGGATTCCCCTTTGAGTCTAGTTTCATTAGAAACAAACGGTATCAGTATTGGAGCCCTGTACAAGGAGATATCTAAGTCGTAATGCGCAAAGGTCAGGGTAGTCAATCCCTGTAACATGGGAGACATTTGACTAATAAACTGTACTAATTGGCCCGACCAAAAATTCTAGAAAAAAATTATGTAGATGGGCATATGAGTCTAGTTTCAGGGAAAAATCACGAAACAAATTTTCGAGTTGTGAAACTCAAGATATGATTTTTAAAGCGACTATTACGCAGATTGGCAGTGTCTGGAAAATTTTTAAAAGTCTGTTAACACCTCGTGTTCGACTCCGGTGACGGTCTCGGGTTCGGGGTGTTACATACTACCACAAATTACAATTACATCATGCAGAGCTAACCAATATATACCAAGTATTACATCAAATTCATCAAATGGTAACAACATAAGGTTAGCCAAAAAACAGTGACCCTGAATAATCAAACAACAATTCTTATAGACTTTCTCAACCAGGATTGACCTGCCTAGTGGGTTCGACACTTTAATAATAAATTCCGTAGGCTCAATGGGTATATTCATACTAGACACCAAACTCATGCAAATGTATGAATGCGTCGACCCCGGATCAGTCAAGGAAATAACACATGTATTAAAAAGAGAAAAAGTACTCGTGATGACGTCAGGAGTAGAGGCTTCCTCTTGAGCGTGTATCGTATACGTTTTTGCCGGGGCTCGAACCTCTAGTTTTGTAGCATCTTTAGTCGCAACTTGACTGCCACTAGCACTCCTAGGGTATCTCAGAGGTCTACCTCATGGAATAGGAGTACTCAACTTCGGGGTTACTTCCACTTCTTTTTTGACTCGCTCTGGGCAGTCTCTGAGAAAGTGGTCAAGAGAATCACATCTAAAACATGCGCTGCTCTTCATTCAGCTCTCTCCGAAGTGAAATTTGTTGCAACTCTTACACTTCGACTTTTGATCATCTCCACTCTCCACACTAGTCACCATCGGGGAGGAAGACTTCTGACTTCGTCGTTTAGATCCTCTTGTTCTACCTGAATATCCTACTGATGAAGTGGAGCGTTCATGTTGGCTTATTACTTTCTTCGTGGGAAATGAGAGCGTTTTACCGCTAGACCTCTTACTCGCAACTCGAGCCTCTCTATTTGCTTGCTTTCTTTCATTATTAAGCTCATCGGCCTTCTTGGCCCGATCAGCCAATGCGGTAAACTCTCGTATTTCAAGGATCCCAATCAACAATTTGATTTCCTCATTCAAACCTTCCTCGAAGCGTTTACACATTTCTGACTCAGTTTTGACCCATTCAGTTGCGTACTGGACACGCCCATGCCCTTGGTCCGTGTGCAATGCTGACATTAACCTTATCATACAACTAGGGACACACGGTCAAGACACACGTCCGTGTGGCCTGCTCGTGTACAACACTGACTTAAAATTTTAGGTGCAGGGGACGTGCGGCCATAACACACACCCATGGGGTGAGCCATGTGTAACACACGGCCTAGACACACGCTCGTGTGTCCAACCATGTGGAACCTAATAGGCTATTTCCAAGCCTTTGGTCACCATTTTCATCACTTATACTTAATTATTACCAAATACAAAGTAAAACATGATTATATTCTTATAAATGATCTTGGCAAAATTATTGTATGGAAACCTCATATCATTGGTTTCATACATGATAAGTTATTCCCCATCTTGTATTTATGGGTTTCCATGTCACTTTAACACATTCATAATTGACTCATTCTTGTGACTCATTGCCAATTATAAACAAACCATCACATATGAATATAAACATGCGTAGATTTGTAGGTCATAGATTACTTCAAAATAAGCCAATTCCTATGGCCATATATAAAAAGATAGGTACATCTTTACATGTCTTCATTTGGAAATTCAAATGGCACATATAACAAAATACTCAAAAGTCCTATGCATGCCATTGAACAAAATAGAAATGTCTTTATACCAAACCTGGACTAGTTGATAGTGTGTTGACTCTCCAACCGTCTTCCAATCCTTACGAGTCCTCGAGCTCTGTAAGACAGGGAAAAGAGAGGGGTAAGCCTTTACATGCTTAGTAAGTTCAAATAACTAGAAAGTAAACTTACCAAGTAATTAGCATACAACCAAATTGGGTAATAAAATCAATAAGCATGAGTTGGTTTCCTTATCACGTACACTCAATCAATGAGTTAGTTACATAACAAAGCACAATGTAATTTATCTTAGATGAGCTCATCATTCAACGTCTCATTTTGTACATATATCTCATATTAATCTCGTTGAGTTTTTAGGAAATCTCAATGGAATATCCATTAACCGTCAATTCGTACAGATGATCATTTTAAGTATGCACTCCCATGAACCTCACATCTTACGGCGGGATTACCAGTCCAGGCTAAATCCCCCGTATAGTGAACTTATAAGGTGATGTCGAGATTACCAGTCCAGGCTAAATCCCTTACAATGACAAACACCTTTACTGAGCTTGAATCTGAATTACCAGTCTAGGCTAAATTCAAACCCTAATTGAATTACCGATCCGGGCTAAATCCTTAATACACATATTTTCTTCAGGAGGCTCGATCATCCAAAGGAACACCCATTCGGGCTAGATCCTTTTCATAATTGAGATCAACAGATTACCCGTCCGAGCTAAATCCTTACTGCAACACATGCAGGATCTCTTTACACATGTAAATCATGGCTTTTCCATCAAATTTCCTTTTTAACCTCAACCGAAACATTTTTCAACAAGTCATTATCAAAAATACATTTCATGTATTTTTATGCCATTAACAAATGCAATTATCATGCATTCATAAATCATGTAATTGTGCATATTATGAGTTTACTTTGAGTTATCTGAACTTACCTGGTATTAATCGAAACCTTTCGTTTTCCTCGATCGACCTCCGAAATTTTTTCCGCAAGGTATATAACAATAAAATTTAAATCATTAACACTCCACATTATACATTTCAAGTCTAAATTCCACCCCTAGTCCAAATGACCGTTTTGCCCCTAACCTTTCTCATTTTTACGATTTAGTCTCTAGGCTTGTATAATGAAACACATACAATTTCTACCTTACCCAAGCCTAGGCGAACACTTTTCCCTCTTATGGTAGCTCACATTTTGCATTATTTTCACATTTCTACCACACATTTTACAACTTTTGCAAAAAGGTCCTTTTAAGGGTTTCTCATGAAAATCACCTAGGTAAAGATGTTTAACACACATCCAAATTTCATGTTCCTCCATAATCCATCAAAATACAAGTAACTCAGGCATGGGTAAATTTTTAAACATGAACCCTAGTGTGAAATATGGGTAGAAATGGAGAGAGTAAGCTATTGGGATTTCAAAAATACAAAGAACATTAAAAACGGGGCTTAGGAGCACTTACTATTGAGCTTGGAAAGCTTGGAAACCCTAGCTATGAAGACCTTTGAAATTTTAGCAGCATGGAGAAGAAGAATGAGCTTATTTTGGTTCATTTTTCCCATTTTATTTCATTAAAATGCCAAATGACCAAAATGCCCTAAAGTCCTTTCTTTAAAATTTCATCCATGGAAGCCCATTTTTGTCCAAAAACTTAGAAATTTGGGAAAATTGCTCTCCAAGACCTTCTAATTTATAATCTATAGCAATTTCATACAAATTCGTCTAGAATCCAAGTTTTTGCAATTTATTCAATTTAGTCTCTGATTTCCAATTGGACACCGTACTCAAAGAATTTCTTCATAAAACTTTATCGCATGCATATTCTCATATTCTAGGCCTCATAATAATCATAAAATAAATATTTTGATGTCAAATTTGTGGTCCCGAAACCACTATTCCGACTAGGCCCTATTTCGGGATGTTACAGGAAGATTGGAGAATAACATCAGTCGACAGAAAATTACAAGAAACTAATGCCCTAGTCAAAATTTTGGGTACAAACGGGTATGATTTGGCTAAAGAAGTAAAGAAGATTCAGCTAGATAAGCAAAGAAGAAGACGTACAGAATTCCAACAAGAGGAAGTAAGCGAAGAAGATAGAAGTAGAAAACAAAAGCTGACAGGGCATCAAAATAGAAATATCGAAAGATTAAGTAGAGAGAAAACTCCAAAATTGAAAACATCAAAACTAGCAGGAAAATGCTGAAATGACAGATGATAACCGAATTCTCTTGAGAAAGGTGTTCAATTTCAGCACCACTATTTCCTTCCCTTGATCCAATTATTGAAAAACTCCTTACATTACTCCGCCAACTAATTGAACCCCACACAACCTCTTCTATCCAAAATTTCCTCTCCAAAACACTCCCCGAATCCCCCTAATAACCGAAATTCCTCAATAATCCCCCACAACTCCCCACACTTTTCAAAAACACAAGTTTTGGTCAAACTAGAACTCTTCCATAGCCAACAGAAAAATAAAACACCTCCATGTGCTTACCAGCATTCGAACCTCAAACCTCAAGTAACTACCATAGGCCACCTATCCACTAGACCAGCAGGCCCTTTCTGTCATCTTTTAACCACATTTATTTATAAGCCTACTAACTATCGATAGAGCTTTAACCTTTAAAAACAAAACTTTTCTCACATCCCCAGGCTTGAACCCAAGACTTCTCAAACACTTCCCAAAACACATAAACACTGAGGCAGACAAACAATTGTGTCACTTTCTTGCACAACTAAACATTTATGTGCAATCTCCTAATTGTTCCCATGCTCAAGACCTAATACTTCCAGGCCCCAAATTTGGGGCATTACAGAATATGAATGTTTGATGTGTGATAAACATCTTTAACTAAGTGATTTCTAGTGAAAATGTTTGATGTGCGATAAACATCTTTTACCCACGTTTATTTATAAGCCTATTAACTATCGATAGAGCTTTAACCTTTAAAAACAAAACTTTTTGCACATCCCCAGGCTTGAACCCAAGACTTCTCAAACACTTCCCAAAACACATAAACACTGAGGCAGACAGACAATTGTGTCACTTTCTTGCACAACTAAACATTTATGTGCAACCTCCTAATTGTTCCCGTGCTCAAGACCTAATACTTCCAGGCCCCAAATTTGGGGCGTTACAGTATATGAATGTTTGATGTGTGATAAACATCTTTTACTAAGTGATTTCTAGTGAAAATGGCTAAAAAGGACTTATTTGTAATGTTTGTAAAATGAGTAGTGAGATGTATGATTTAATGAGAAATGTGAGCTGCTATGAGCATGTTATAAGTTCGGCTAGGCTTGGGTAACAAAGAAAATAAACACATTTTATTTTACAAGCCTAGGGGCTAATTTGTAATTATGTGAAAGTTTAGGGGAAAATTGTAATTTTTCCAAAGTATGATTTATGGATTGATTTGAAAAATGTGAAAATTAAATAAATGAAATTTGCTATTATAGATAAATAAAAACGGAGTCCGGACCTAAACCAAGGAAAGAACAAGGTTGTGGACTAAATCAAATAGTTAGTCATATTTTGGTACTGAGGTAAGTTCGGGTGTAAATAATGCAACATTACATTATTATGTTTTTAATGCTTTAATATTGCATGAATTGTGTAATTTTCTTTGTGGATTTAATTAATGGTGACTCGATGACGATTCGACAAAGTTTGATATCTCGAAACCCCAGTTGAACCTTAGGAATAGTTAGGATACAAATGTCATGACATTAGGGTTATGTGTGATCCCATGTAAGACCACGTCTGGGACATGGCATTTGCATCGGTATTTGATCCCATGTAAGACCATGTCTGGGACATGGCATTGGCATTGATATTGATCCCTTGTAAGACCATATCTAGGATATGGCATTGGCATCGATATGATACATCGTGTAAGACCATAGCTGGGCTATTAGCTTCGATCTGTGATCCCATGTAAGACCATATCTGGGATATGGCATTGGCATCTTACTATGTGCATGGGAGTTCTTGAGTATCCTTTAGAATTCCAAGTGGTTCAACAGGTAATCCAACGATTATGTCAAAGAGATGACAATGTATGATCATGTTGAAAGGGTACAGGTATGTACACAAAGCTCATAAATATTGAGATTATGAATCGATGAGACCTTGGTCAGAAGTGAATGAATGAATTATGATCATGAGTTTTATTGTACATTATGTAAATGACATAACTTAAAATGTTCCTATGATAGTTGATGACATTATGATAATATTATTATGTTATGTGTATAATAATGCATGGTTAATGTTGTTAATTATTTACATGCAAAATTACTAAGCTTTATGCTATTCCCCTTTCCTTTTCATATTCTTATAGCCAAGCTAGCTCGGGATCGAAGGACGTCAGAGCTCGATTCACACTATCAAATTAATCTTTTGGGCATAGTGAATTCAAGTATTTTGAGTATGGCATGTATAGGGACTTGGTCATTTTTTTATATGTCATATTGGTTTAGCCAAATGTGTTGGCTTATAATGATTTGATGATTTATTTTGTATATGGCCATGAGATATGGCTCAAATTAATTATGGGGATGTAATCCTATTTGTATATGCATGCATGTGCTATGGTCACCCATGATGTGGTTAAATTCATTTAGCATGGATGAATTGTGAATATGATCATGGATGTTTGATGATGGAATTGTGAGTAAATGGCATAATAACAACTAAGGCATGAATGTATAAATGGAAGCAAAATGATGTTACATATTGCATGTAATTTGGTAAGCTTGGTCTAAATAAAATATGAAGTCTTAAGCTAGTGTAAATTTATAAGAGGTTGATATGCATGAGCCATGTTTATGAATGTGAAAGTGCTCATTTACGCTGTGTAGGATGTCATTGAGATGTGTAAGTGTGCATGTGTTATTGAGGAAGACAAAAGGCTTGGAAAATAGCCTCAAAGTTGACCACACAGGTAGACACACGGGTGTGTGTCTAGACCGTATGTGACACACGATCTGCCCTATGGGCCTGTGATTCGGCCGTGTATGCCCTGCACCCTAATTAGGTAAAACAAAATACCCAGTAGTAAACACACGGGCAGAGACACGACCGTGTGTCTCAGCAATGTGAAGGACACGACCTTAGGACATGGGTGTGTGCCCTCGCATACCTGATTTTTGGAACTTAATTCGCCACAAGACCTAAGCACACGGGCGTGTGACTTGGCTGTGTGACCCTAATTGTGTTGATGTCATCATAAAGAGAGTTACACGGGTTGATGACATGAGCGTGTCCCAAGCCACACGATCGTGTCGGAAAAGCTCCGTAAGTTCTCGATTTAGTCTCAAACCACACTCAATGTATGTTTTGGGCCTCATGAGCCCTTATAAGGGACAATATGCTTGTGTATAAATGGTTTTAATTTGGGAAAAATTTTATTGCCCAATCTTGTATGAAGGTTTATGTTTGAGTCCGGTAATGCCTCAGACCCTGTCCCGGTGTCGGATACGGGTAAGGGGTGTTTCATTTCTTTTTCAGAGACAGGGGTAATCCTGATACGAAATCCATAGTCACTCTATCCCATTTCTACTCTTGTATCATCACAGACTGTAACAAACTTGAAGGTACTTGATGCTCGGCTTTCACTTGCTAACAAATTAAACACTTCGATACAAACTCAAAAATGTATCATTTCATACCCAACCACCAATACAATTTCTTCAAATCATTGTACATTTTAGTACTTCTAGGATGAATGGATAAACAACCACTATGTGCCTCGTGTAAAATTTTCCAAATCAATTCTGGATTTTTCGGTAGACAGATTCTATCTCGGAACATCAAACAATCATCAGATCCAATTTGGTACTCTGAATCACTAGTTGACTCGCATTACACTCTTTTAGCTTGCAATTCACTATCACATTTCTGAGCTTTACAAATTTGATGAAGAAATACTAGTTTAGCTTTTAACTCAGCTAAGATTGAACCATCTTCGGATCATATCAATTGCGTATTCATTGCTTTCTTAGTAAACAACGATTTTCTACACAAATCATCCACGACTACATTCGCTTTTCCCGGGTGATAATCAATCACTAACTCATAATCTTTTAATAGTTCAAGCCATCTTCGTTGTCGCAAATTCAGATCTTTCTAAGTTATAATATACTTTAAACTTTTATGATCAGTAAAGATGTGGAACTCTTCACCGTACAAATGATGACGCGAAATTTTCAGTGCAAAAACTATAGCGGCCAACTCTAAATCATGCGTCGGATAGTTCTTTTCATGCGGTTTCAACTATCTAGAAGTATAAGCTATCACTTTTCCTTCTTGGATCAACACGCAACCCAAATCGTTCAATGACACGTTACTATATAGTACAAATTCTTTACCCGACTCAGGTTGAATCAACATTGGTGCCTCAGTTAACAATGTTTTCAATTGATCGAAATTTTGTTGACATTTCTTGGACCATTCAAACTTGACGTCTTTCTGTAGTAGTTTGGTCACCGGTGTAGCAATCATCGAGAACCCTTTTTCAAAACGTCGATAGTAACCAGCCAATCCTAGAAAACTTTTGACCTCAGATACATTTCTAGGTGGTTTTTAGTCAATAATTGCAGATATCTTGGTCGAATCAACTCTTATACCTTCCACAAAAATAATGTACCCCAACAATCCAACTTCTTGGAGCCAGAACTCACATTTTCTGAATTTAGCATATAGTTGCTTATCTCTCAAGGTCTGTCACACAATCTTCAAATGCTCGGCATGCTCAGACTCATCTCATGAATAGATTAGAATATCATCAATGAACACAACAACAAATCTATCTAAATACGGTCTAAAGATTCGATTCATCAAATCCATAAAAATGGCAGGAGGATTAGTCAAACCAAAAGGCATAACTATGTCCATACCTCATCCTAAACGTAGTTTTCGGCACATCTGAGTCTTTAACTCGTAACTGATAGTAGCCAAATCTCAAATCAATCTTTGAAAACATTGTTGCACCTTTCAACTGATCAAAAAAATCATCTATTCTCGGCAAAGGATACTTATTCTTTATTGTAACCTTGTTGAGCTGATGATAGTCTATAAACATTCTTATTGACCAGTCTTTCTTCTTTATGAACCATACTAGTACATCCCAGGGTGGAAAACTCGGTCATGCAAAACCTCTATCTGTTAACTCTTGCAACTGAACTTTCAACTCTTTCAACTCAATTGCAGCCATTCTATACAGAGCTATAGATATTGGAAAAGTTCCTGGTACTAACTTAATGGAAAATTCAACCTCTCTAATAGGTGGCAACCTCGGTAATTCTTTAGGAAATACATCCAGATACTCACAGACAACTGGCACTGATTCAATCTTCTTTTTAGACATCGATGAAATCACTACAGGCAATTCATTTGATTCATTTGATTCAATCTGAAGAATTTCATTATTCTGACATTTTAATTCTATAATCTTTCATCTACAATTCACAACAGCATCATGTAGAGTCAACCAATCCGTACCTAGTATCACATCGAACTCATCAAATGGTAAAAACATCAAGTCAGCCGAAAAACAGTAGCCTCAAGTCATTAAAGGATAGTTCTTGCATACTTTGTGAACTAGAACATACTTTCCTAAGGGATTCGATACTTTAATTACAAATTCGGTAGACTCAACACGTACTTTCTTACTAGACACTAAATTCTCACAAACATACGAATGTGTCAGTCCAGGATCAATTAAAGCAATCACATTAGTGTCGTAAGGAGAAAAGGTACTAGTAATAACATCTGAGGATGACACTTCTTCACGAGCGCGAATAGCGTAAGCTTTGGCTAGTGCTCTAACTTCAGATCTCATAGCAGAATCCTTTGTCGCTCCTTTCCCACTAGACACATCTCCCACATTTCTCGATGGTCTCCTTCTCCCAGTCGTATTACTCGATCTCGTATTCTAAAATTTATCTTTCTCAGATAACTCTGGGTAATCTTGAATAAAATGATCTGGTGAGCCACATTTGAAACAGGCTTTAACATTCTTACTCCAGCACTCTACAAAATGTCGTCTCCCACACTATTGACACTCAGGTTTGTTATTTCTCACATTGTCAACACTCGAGACGAAAGTAGCTTGAGCTTTAGAACCCACGTGCTAATTTCCACAATCTTTATTCTGGTATCCCACTAATGCATTCGATCGACTATTCGAATCTCAAAATTTCTTTGATGAAGAATGATAAGGTTTATTCATCGGTCTTTTTCTCGAATCTCTAGCCTCTGAATCAGCTTTCTTATTATCTCAACTAAAGTCTTCAGTTTTACAAGCCCGATCAACTAACACTACAAATTCTTTCAAATCCAATATCCCGACCAAAAGTTTAATGTCTTCGTTTAGCCCATTAACAAACTACTTGCACATAATCTCATCGATAAATACGTACTTCCGAGCGTATTTACTCAACCGTACAAATTCTCTCTCGTACTCGGTTACAGTCATGCGACCTTGTTTCAATTCTAAAAACTCTTTGTGCTTTTGATCTAGGAAACGTTGACTGATGTATTTCTTCCGCAACTCGATCTGAAAGAACACTCAGGTGACTCACTCTCTCGACACCACTGATACTAACGTATTCAACCACTGGTATATGGTGTCCTTCAACAGTGATATAACACATTTTAAACATTCAGCTGGAGAACATGACAATTCATCAAATACACAAATCGTATTCTCAAGCCAAAATTCTGCTATTTCAGGATCATCATCAACATTAGCTCTAAATTCTTCAGCCCTGTGTTTATGAATCTTGTCTACTGAAGGTTTACTCAATTTAAAAAGCTCGACTCTTTGAGGAGCTACAGGAACCGTTTGGGGATTAGGAGGGGGTGGAGGTTGTTGAGTAGCCAGATTTGTACGAATGTATTGAGTGAACCACTCATTCATCATTTGGAAAAGGATTCTTTAGCCTCTTCTCCCTGGCTGCCTGTAACACCCCTCACCAGTATCCGTTATCAAGATAGGGTTCGAGGTATTACCAAAACTTTACATTTAAAACATACTGAATCGACTTACCAGGTTTAGCTCAGATTTGAAACTTTCAGTCATTCACATCTTGTCCCTTAAATGGGCCTTCAAGGCCTAAAATATTCGTAGAGATAGTTCGGGATAGGACCGAGAACATTTAATAACTTTAGAAAATTTCCTTACTTAGAAGTGTCACACGCCCGTGTATGATGGGCCATGTGGTCACCCACGCCCGTGTGGCCTAGGGCACGTCCATGCCTCTAACCCGTGGGCAGCACTGACTTTTAGGCAAGGCCAAGACACACGCCCATGGGCTCACCCCGTGTCTAAAACTTGAGCATTCTATTAAATTAACACGGCAAGACACACGCCTGTGTGTCCTACCCGTGTGCTAATTTGACTTAAAGTTTTAGGTACAGGGGACACATGGCCATACCACATGTCCATGGGGATGGACCGTGTGTCACACATGGCCTAGACACACACCTGTGTGTCTAACCATGTTGACCTTAATTGGCTATTTTCCAAGCCTTTAGTCACCCCTTTCTACTTTTTCTTCTTAATAGATACCAAATTCAAAGTAAAACATGATTATACACTTGTAAATGATCTTGATAAAGTTAGTTGTATGTAAACCTCATATCATTGGTTTCATACAAAAAGGTTATTTCTTCTTTAGTGTCATGGGTTCCCATGTTACATTAATCCATTTAAAATTGGCTCATTCATGTGATTCATTGCCAATTGATAGCAACCCATCATTTGTAATTAAAACAATGCGTAAAATCGTAGGTCATAGCCTACTTAAATTAAGCCAATTTTCATAGCCATATACAAAGAGATAAACATAGTTTTACATGCCTTTACTTGGCAAATCAAATGACACATATAAAAAATACTCAAAAAGACTATACATGCCATTAAACAAAATAAACAATCTTTATACCAAAGCTTGTTTAGTTGATAGTGTGTTGACTCTCCAATTGTCCTCCAATCCTTATGAGTCCTCGAGCTCTGTAAAACAGGGAAAAGAGAGGGGGTAAGCATTTTCATGCTTAGTAAGCTCGAATTACCGGAGAGTAAACTTACCGAGTAATTAGCATACATCCATATCTAAATCATGAAACCATCAATTATAAAACGATTCCCTATCACATGCACTCAATCAATGAGTTAGTTACATAACAAAGCATCACGTAATTTATGTAGATGAGCTCATCATTCATCATCTTATTGACATACATCATATTAATCCCATTGAGTTTCTAGGAAATCTCGATGGAATACCCATTATCCGTCAATTTTTACGAATGATCATTTCACATATATGCACTCCCGCGAACCTCAGACCTCATGGCAGGATTACCAGTCCAGGCTAAATCCCCCATAACATGAACTCGTAAGGTGATGTCGGGATTACTAGTCCAGGCTAAATCCCTTATTGCGACAAACTCCCTTTCTGAGTTCAGATCTGAATTACCAGTCCAGGCTAAATTCAGACCCAAATCGGATTACCCGTCTGGGCTAAATGCATAATGCACACATATTCTTCTGGAGGCTTGATCATTCAAGGAACACCCGTTCGGGCTAGATACTTTTCATACTTGAGATCATGGATTACCTGTCTGGGCTAAATCCTACTGCAACACACGCGGATCTCAGTTCACATGTCAAAGAGGGTTTGTCCATCGAATTCCCTTTTTCAACCTCAACCGAGACATTTTTACATGTTATCATCAAATATGCATTTCTATGATATTTCATGCCAACAATAAATACAATCATCATACATTCATAAATTATACAATTATACATATTAGGGGTTTACTTTAAGTTATCCGAACTTACCTGGTATTCGTTTCAGAGTTATGTTTCGATTATTTCGAAACCTTGCATTTACCTCGATCAACCTCTGAAATTTGTTCCTCGAGTTTAATATCTACCCTCGATCCAATTGACCGTTTTGCCCCTAACCTATCACATTTTTACGATTTAGTCCCTATGCTCGGATAATGAAACACATGCACTTTCTATCTTACCCAAGCCTAGCCGAACACTTTTCCTTCTTATGGTAGCCCACATTATCCACTATTTTCTCATTTCTACCATACATTTACATATTTTGCAAAATAGTCTCTATAAGGGTTTTTCATGAAAATCAACTAGGAAAAAATGTTTAATACACATTCATCTTTCATATTCCTCCATAATCCATCAAAATACAAGCAAATCATGCATGGGTAAAATTTTAAACCTGAACCCTAGCATGAAATATGGATAGAAATGTGGAGCGCAAGCTACCGGGATTTCAAAAATACGAAAAGCATGAAAAAGGGGGCTTGGGAGCACTTACTATTGAGCTTGGAAAGCTTGAAACCCTAGCTATGGAGAACCCCAAATTTTTGGCTGGATTAAGGAGAAAATGGCTGATTTTGGCTTGATTTTTCTGATTTTAATTCATTAAAATGACAAATGACCAAAATGCCATTATGCCCTTTCTTTAAAATGTCATCCATGCAAGCCCATTTTTGTCCAAAAATTTAGAATTTGGGAAATTTGCTCTCCAAGAACTTCTAATTCATAATCTAAGGAAATTTCATACAAATTGCTTCTAGAATCCAAGTTTTGCAATTTATTCAATTTAGTCCCTAATTTTCAATTGGACACCCTATACTTAGAATTTCTTCATGATACTTTAACACATGCATATAATCATATTCTAGGCCTCATAATGATCATAAAATAAATATTTTGATGTTGGATTTGTGGTCCTGAAACCACTATTCTGACTAGGCCCTATTTCGGGATGTTACACTGCCCATTACGGGTCTAAAATTAGATGGTGCTGTCCCTTGAGCGGGAGCAAGCGCATTACTCTCAACCTCATCAGCTGTAGCTCGATTGGGATCTATTACTATATGAAAACACATTTTAAAATTTCAAGAGTCATCACACTATCACAGTTTATATATGGTATGTATAGCTAGACTCTCATACAAACTACGTTAGTCCTAGAATCAACTAAACCTGGCTCTGATATAAATAAATGTAACACCCCTCACCCGTATTTAACGTTGTAATAATGTTACAGAGTATTGCTGAACTTACAAAACAATTAAACAAGCTTTTCACATATATTCAATCATTACATACAATCATTATTCATTCTCAATCAATTTGTCCCTTAAACGAGCCTACGAGGCCCTAAACATGCATTTGGGAGTGGTTCGGTACTAAAACAATAACTCATGAATATTCTAAAAAACTTTGAATTTTTTTCTCAAAACAAGGGATACATGCCCGTGTGGCCAGGCCGTGTGTCTCACATGACCACTAGACACGCCCGTGTCACAGGCCATGTGGATATTTGAAATGGAAGCACATAGCCGTATCCAACCCATGTTCTACCCCGTGTCCAAACAAGTGAGCTTACTGACTTGGGTCACACGGCCAACCACACGCCCATGTGTCTAGCTCGTGTGCCTTTCGAAGTGGTTACACATGCCCATATGCCAGGCCGTATGCTATGCCGTGCCAAAACTATAGGGTATACTGGCTTATGCAACACGACCAAGTCACACGTCCGTGTGCTAGGCCGTGTGAAAATTAAGGGGTATACTGTCTTGTACCACACGGCCGATCACACTCCCGTGTGTGGGACCGTGTGAAGCATATTGACTTTATTTAAAAAACCACACTTACACGGCCAAGTGTCACACACGGCCAAGACACACGCCTGTGTCTCTTCCCGTGTGGACAAAAATAGGCCATTTACCAAGCCATTTTGCCACCCCAAATTGCAATCAACTACACAAGCCAAATGGTACAAATTCATAGCATTTAAGGGCATCCAAATCAACCACAACCAAGACTAAAATGTACCATTTCCATATCAACCACAAACATACTTATAAACTCATGTTTTACTCATTCAAAACATACTAAATACCAATTACTTCAAACATCTATATAACCAAAACCAATTATTTGGCCTCATTTCACAAACATACTAACATTCACTAATCATCCATTTAACACTCATAATACCTATTACCATCAATCATCACAACCAACTCAATATAGACAAGACATAAACATATATTTATGCACATGATTTAAACATACCAAGTATACTAAAATTAAGCCATCACTCATGGCTATATATACAAACCAAAATATAAACATTTACAATGCCAATTCATTTGGCCAACATCATTACCAAAACATAACCAACATGACTCAAATTCCCTATACATGCCATATGACCCAAAATTAGTTTCAAAAGTACCAAAGTATCCATAGATAGTGTGATGAAGTCTCCGACTATCTCTGAATCTGAGCTACCTTTGAAAACTCTATAGAACATGGAAAAGCAACAAAGTAAGCTATACAGCTTAGTAAACTCTATGTTAACAATGAGCAAATATAACCATTCATTAATCATGCAAATAATAGCAAACAATATACAATAATTTTACTAAATCTCAAAGCTATCAAATCATCATTTACATAACTTACCAAAGAAATCATCAATTCCATAGTTTCAATACTCAATTTATTACCGTACGTACTTGTACCCTCTCGTACCAATTTCATACTCAACCACATCCTTCATTTATCCATTGAACCATTCGGAATAGATGTCGGATACTCAAGGTTTTACTCGATAAGAACCTATACCATGGTCGGAAGCCAGCTCAAAGAATACCTAATGACATGTCACTAGCATCCTAAACTATTCTTAAGGTTCAACCGGGATTTCAACTGTCGATTCATCGTCAAATCATTTTCAAACTTATCCGTAATCACATAATCAAAATTCATGCTATATTAAAGCATATAAAATACATTTTTAATGAAATTATAACATACAAACTTACCTCAGATTTTAAAACAGTGAATCGAGTTGACTAGTCGATATCTTTATCTTTTCCCCGATCCAAGTCTGTATTTCGGTTTTCTTGATCTAAATATATTCAAATTTAACTTATTTAATCATCTATTCATTCAATTTAGTCCAAAACACTCTTTAAGGCACATTTGCACCTTTGCCCCTAAACTTTCACATTTTCACAATTTAGTCGTTATTTCATAAAATAACAAATTAATGAAATTCCAATTATACCCATGCTAGCCAAATTACTATTATACCCCTAGAAGCCGATATTTCTCATTTTTTTCATGTTTTAACCACTAACTTTACACAATTCTCAATTTAATCCCTATTTTGCATTTTCACTAAAAATCACTTAACAAAACTTGCATATCTATCAACAAGCATTCATAATCTATAAAGAAACTTCAAAAAACATGGTTATTCATCAATTGAAACATCTAAAATCTTTAATAATTTTACAAATTAGTCCCTGGGCTAGCTAAACCTAGCTGCAATTTAATGAGAAATCATTAAAAACGGGACAAAAATCGTACCTTAATGAGAAATTTAACCAAGGCCAAATGTAAAACCTAAAATAATTGCTTTCTTCTCTTTAGAAACGATTGAAGATGATGAAATTAGGTGATAATTTCATTTTGTTTTATTTATTTTAACTTAATTTACCAAATTACATTTTAAACCTTAATTAATAAACATATAAATCACTTAATGCTTGTCCATCTCTATCCAATAACAATTAAAATGGTATAATTACAATATAAGGGCCTTAAATTTAAGCTTCTATAGCTATTAGACACCTTTAGCTATTAGAACTCAAGTTTTATGCTTTACGCAATTTAGTCCTTTTTCTCAAATGAACCAATTAAACGATAAAATTTCTTAACGAAATTTTCACACAATCACTCAATTATGCTGTATAAATTAAAATAATAATAAAATAAATATTTTTCTCTCAGATTTGTGGTTCCGAAACCACTGTTTCGATTTGACCAAAAACAGGCTGTTACATTTCTAGTACAAGTACAAGCTTTCGGCCATGTTTTTGAGATCGTTGCAACTAGGTCCAGGTAGCTTGTACTTTTGATTTTGAAACTGTTTTGAATGTTTCCATGGATGAACCTTGTGATTTTAGATTTTAAATGATGAATTTGAGATATTAGTTGTTATTTAAAAGTATTTTATTAAGTGATTTTTGATGTATTTATCAATTAGGGACTACATTGTTAAACTAGTAAAAATATAACGATTTGATGTGAAATAGTTGCAATAATGGGCTGTATTGGATGCCATAAGTATTCTGCTAGGATCAATTTTGGGTAAAAATGGTTAATTTGCATGTTTTAGACTTTGGGTATAAATTGAATAAAAGTAAAACTTTAGGGGTAATTTTTAAAAATGCAAAAATGACTAAATCGCATAAAATACATTGTTTTGCTATCTAAATTAATAGATTGAATGAAACTATTTATTTAGATCAAGATCAAGTGGAAAATGGAGGAGAACGAAAAAATCACCAAAATACCCTTGTACTTTGACATTTCTACAATTTAGCCAGGTAAGTTCATATGTTTAAATAGCATTTTAAATTATGTTTTAAATGCTATCATTTTATAATATCAAATTATGTATCGGCGAAAAAATCCAACGGCGTATTAGCGATCATCGACCAATGAACAAGGATAGCTTCGGCTATCGATTATGAAAAGGGATGGTGACGGCCACCAACTATGAAAAGGGATGGTGATGACCATCGATTAATGAAAAAGGATGGTTTTGACCATCGAACATAGGGTTCCGATTGACTTTACTACGACAAATATGGAAAGGTATGATGTACCAATGATCAAAGTATGAATATTCATGTGTATGAAATGTATTATATAAGTGATGTTATGTACCCATATCTTACCATGTGATGATATTAATAAGTTATGTGTTTAATCATTAGCTTATGGCTATGATTAATGTTATGTTTATGTCTTATGTGTATGCAAATGAAATGATAAGTGTTCAATAAGAACTAAGACATGTTTATATGAAACTCAATGGAATTGTGATACATGGAAAAACATGATATGTTGTGATGACTGATAAATCCAATTGAATCATACTCAAGTATAATGGTTATCCATGTCGAATTCATATGAATCATGTTTAAATGAACTAATATGTGTTGTTGATGTGCTAGGGCTTATGCCAAGCTTGTGGATATGATTGATGTTTATGATTATACTTCTACTATGCATACGAAACGGGTAAGAAAAGGAAATGAAACGGTAAGTACGTAGATAAGAGTAATGAGTTTGAATGATGTACTATATGTGAGAAGTTTACGTATGCTATGGATGAATATACCTATATCATGGATAAATACACTAAGTCGGGAATTAATAATGTTGTTTAGGCTTATGATAAGCATTGGGAATGAAATGAAAAGAAAGGATATTGAAAAGTGTATAATCTTGTAGAAAATTTGATGATTATCTATTAAGTCCCATAAAATCCTATTATGTTACGAATGATAAATGTATGTGACATTAATGAACTTACTCATTTGTGAGTTGATGATCATATCGATTTATGAATCTTATAGCATTGGAATAGATTTATGTTTGTTCTATAAAGTTTAATATTGAAATGGAATATTATGCTTAAATTTTATACAAGCTTACTAAGAATTCATGGCTTATGTAGTTTTTCTTTCACCTTACAAATTATCGAAAGCTCAATCGAGTTGGAAGCTAGTCGGAGATCCATCACACTATCCATCAATTTTTATTGTAGATTTTTATGCTTTCGTCAAAATTATAATGACATGTATAGGTGTTTTATGCTTGATGAAATGGCCACCATGTTTTGCTTGTAAATATGGTTTATGATTGATTACATTTTGGCATTTTTGGGCTTGGTAGCTAATGTTTAATTGATTTAGTGATGATATGTTTTGAATGGCCAAATTGGTATGCTTGTGTGTGACATTAGCATGAAATGTTGCTCTGAATTTGTGAAACTTATATTATTTTGATGCCTTAATGATTAGTGCTTATAAGATTAAATTGATGTATGATTTGTGACCAAAGTGATAATTGCTAGCATGGTTGCAAAAAGAACATTTATGTCATGTATTGATATAGAATTTAAATCAAATATGTTTAGTTGAATTATGACCATTTGGACATTAATCTAGTATGATTGATATGTACCAATTGTGATATGTTTTGGCATGGAAACAAAATAGTTGATAAATGGTAAATGTGCACATGTTTAGGTTGATTTAATGATTAAGCTTGAGGTGCCTTTTGGCATGTTGGTTGTATGGATAAATGACCTATTGAATTGGTCTTAATATGCATTCTTTGGTATGTTTGAAAGCTTGATTGTATGTGCAAATGTCTTGTAGGTGTGAGCTTGAAATGGGTGATAGTAATGGCTTGAAATTGGCCTATTTCTTGTCCACATGGCCTAAGACACTAGCGTGCGTCTCAGCCGCGTGTGACACACGGCCACGTGATAGCGCCATGTGTCCTCTGTAGTTTTTAAAAGGTTACATTTTGAGAGTTACACGGCCTGACACACGGATGTGTGGCTTGGCCGTATGAACCAAATCAGAGAGTTACACAGGCATGGGCACGGGTTGGGAAATGGCTGTGTGTCCCTACTTCGAGTGCCCACACGGCCTAAGACACAAGTGTGTGTCTCAACCGTTTTAGTCACACGGCCTGGCTACATGGCTGTGTGACCCTTATAATATGAAATTTTCTATTTTTTTTCCATGAGGTTCTAAATGTTTTCGATTTAGTCTCGAATTGTTTCTAAAGTGTTTCTAAGGCTTCGAGGCTCGAAAAAGGGACGTTGCGCATGTGTTGGATTGGATTTTGCAATGATTATGAAATGTTGTAAATGAATGATTTGAGTTACATTTTTACGATAATGCTCGGTAACCCTATTCTGGTGATGGATATAGGTTAGGGTGTTACAGGGTTGTTGCGGCACAGGTTGGGGTAAAAGCGATAAAAGTAAAACCAGGAGGTGGATGTCATGGCAAATCCTCCCCTAAAAAATTTGCAACAATTTGCTTCGTAATGACCCCTTTGTTTGGAGTAACATCTTCATTGTCCTGGACAGAGACATTCACATGTTTGCACAGTGTGATGATGAGAGAGGAAAAAATAAGTCTCCTTGCATTCTTTTGGGCACATCAGTGGACTTCTTTGAATATTATTTTGCCCACATTTATCTTCTGTCCTTTTACGATGGAATGGAGCAGGAACATCCTCTCCGTAAAGATTGTGGAGTTATGAGTAGAAGTGTAACACCCCTAACCCCTATTCGTCACCGGACTAGGGTTAAAGGCGTTACAGGAAAAATCGAAACATTTCACAAATAATTCACAAACATCATTCACAAATAATCATACATCATTACAAAGTCCCTTACATAGGTCAACGAGACCTTAAACATGCTTTAGAAAAGGGTTGGGACTAAACCGAGCTCATACAAATTTTTTTCAAAACTTAAAACATTTTTCAAAATTGTACAGATCACTCGCCTTTAGCCATGCTCGTGTGTCTAGGCCATGTCAAAACACGGCATACATACTAACTTGTCCACACGACCATAAGACATGCCCGTATGCCAGGCCGTGTGAAAATTAGGGAGGCTATTGACTTGGGTCACACGGCCAGTCACACGCCCGTGTGTCTAGCCCGTGCTCGAAACTGACTTGGCCACATGGCCTAGCACACGCCCATGTGTACGACCGTGTGGTCTTCTAAGGCATATTTCGAAATGGCCCTCGAGCAACATGACTGAGACACACACCCGTGTCCTTACCTGTATGAGAAAAAATAGGACATTTACAAGGCCAAAATGCCATCCATTAAGGGGTACACCCTACAAGCAACAATTAAACATCAATTGCATACCAAATGCTCAACCATTTCACAACCAATACATACACCAATCGTGTCATATTATTGTCAACCAATCTCATGTCATTCCATAAGCTAAAACATACCAAAACATATGGTTTTTAACCTTGATACATTCCATTCATTCTCATACCAAATCCTTACCAAATTATAAAATATGCACATACCAAAACTTGCCAAATTGATCATTTCTTTTGGCCAACCAAATGCACATCATAATGGCACATTTGCATCACATATCATATATCAAAATCAAACCATAAGTTCAAACACAAACTAGCCATATCACATGGCATGATATATACATTACAAACATATCCAAATACTTCTAGCCTATACATGCCATACTTTTATATTCACAACGTCAAAAGGTACCAAAATAAGGTTCGATAGTGTGGTGACAATCCTTGATGATCCTCGAGCTCCCGATAGCTACGATATCTATAAAGCAATTGAAAAACACACAAAGTAAGCTTTCAAAAGCTTAGTAAGCCATATACAAATAAACTTAACATTCAAAACATTAAAGCATAATCAAATTACATATACTCTATGGCCAAATAATATCTCAAACCACATAGTTCATATACATTTAACATATCCCCAATTCATTTACGCATATAACATTTTTTCTCATACTTATAACCTATATCATTACTTGTACATATACTTACCTTTTATTCTTAAACATAATATACATTTCAAACGTACCTGAATTAGCACACATCACATATAATCATTCATTTCTCGGAATGCCCGTTGAACAGTTCGAAATTATAAGGATACGCGGATAACTCGAAAAGCTCATACAATGCCAATGTCACAGACGTGGTCTTACATGTAATCAAATATCGATGCCACTGTCCCAGACAGGGTTTTACATGAAATCAAATACGATGCCAGTGTCCAAGATGTGGTCTTACACATAAATCAAAAGTCGGTGCCAACGTCCCAGACTTGGTCTTACACGAAAACACATATCAGATCCTATGTCATGACATATGTATCCTAGCTATTCCTATGGTTCATACGGGGCTTTTTGGACATCGAAACTTTGTCGATACTTTCTCGGATATCTCATATTTCTCAACTCATATAGTCATTCATCGCAATTCTATAGCATATAATCGATAGTAATTCAATTCAAAATACATTTATTTGTATATTGACTTATCTCGTACGGATTCGGATAGACGGAATCGGCTACTCGACGACTTTCAACTTTCCCCGATCTAATTCCATTTTCTTTAGTTCTTGATCTATATAAATTCAAATTTAATTCTTTTATTCACCAAATCATTCAAATCAATCCAAAAACACATATTTAGGGAATTTTACAAATTAGCCCTCACATTTTCACACTTTGACACTTTAATCCTTAATTCATAAAATCATAAAATACACAAAATTTCCTTTTATAGAAGCTTAGCCAAATATACATAGTATTCATACAAACCCCCATATTTCATTTATTTCACATTTTACTCCCTCAACTTACAAATCTCACAATTTAGCCCATTTTACTCAAATTCATCAAAAATTCAAAGCCAAAACTTAGTAATCTAACACATATCTTTCATATACTATAATACCCCGTACCCGAGACTGTCGCCGGAGTCAAACACGAGGTGTTAACAGACTTAATTCATTACTTAAACAGCTCAAACAATTTATTTTTAAAATTTCCAGTCAAGCTAGCAATCTGCATCACAGTCGCTTAAAAATTCATATTCCGAGTTCTGAAACTCGAAATCCAATTCCGTAAATTTTCCCTAAAACTAGAGCCATATATATATTTACTAGTTTTTTTCTAGAATTTTTGGTCAAGCCAATTAGTACAGTTTATTAGTTAAAATCTCCCCTGTTTCAGGGTTCGACTGCTCTGACCTCTGTATATTACGAATCAGATATCTCTCTGTATAGAGTTTCAAAGACTATGAATTTTGTTTCTATTAAAACTATACTCAATAAGGAATCTTTAAATATAAAGAATGACTTCTAATTATTTTTTTACAATTTATGATGAATATTTAAAGTTGGAACAGGGGATCCAGAAATCACTCTGGACCTGTTTCACAAAAATTCAAATATTTCATAAAATATAATTTATATACCTATTTTGTTCAATACATATGAAAATAAACTCATTAAGCTTAAATTTAATAAATTAATCATCATTTAATTCCATTTCTACTATTTTTAGTGATTTTTCAAATTTACATCACTACTGCTGTCAGATTCTGTTTTATGGCAAATTTCACTTTACTAAGGATTTTCATGGACTAAATAGCATTTTAAACATACATAACATGAAATATGACTTAGATTGGCCATTCCAATGGCTAATCATTTACAAACCCTTTTCTTACCAAACCATAGCCATATCATAAGATCAATTACACAAAGTGAGTGTTTTGCCATACATGCCGCATTCAAAATACACAAGCCATTTTACCAATTTAAGCCTTCGGATAGTGTGAACGAGTCTTCGACCTATCCCAATTCTCAAGCCGCCTTGTCAAAGCTACAATGAAAGAAAAGGAGGGAGTAAGCACAAATGCTTAGTAAGTTCACATGGAAATAGCAAGTAACATAATCACACAATCTCACATAAAACATCATTTGCATAAACAACACCAAGACATTCATGTTTCATTTACATTTAATATCTTCCTACGATTTCATCATACCAAGTTTTCAACCCGAGGGTTTAAGCACATACCTGTCAAATTTTCTCATTTACCATACTTACCGACATGTCACCTTCGTTTTAGGCCTTCTTCTTATTCACTTAAGATTCACCCGTTGAACACATCGGAATATAATTCGAATACACGGATTTCATAAACGTAAGTGTCATACCCGTAGCTAGACGAATTCAATAGCCTGCGGAACTTATGTAGCCAAGCTACTATGTAACCCGCCCATAAGTGAACTCGGACTCAACTCAACGAGCTCGGGCGTTCGCATCCATAAGTGAACTCAGATGCCTAGTTACATCTCACCAACTCGGGCTCAACTCAACGAGTTCGGAACTCAAGTATCCTAGTGACATGTCACTTGTATTCTAATCTATTCCTCGATCACACATCTTTTCCGTCTTCCACGGAATATCGAAATCGATACTTCGGTGATAGTTCATACTCATCAAGTAATTCACATAATTACATATTATTCAACAATAACCACAAAGCATAATATTTCATGATAATAATCAGCATCATATCATATAAACAACATTAAATTGCTTAAAATGACAATTATGTTACTACATTTACACATGAACTTACCTCGGTATAAAATTATTAGCAATCGAGCCTGTTCTTCGTAAACTTTGTTTTTCCCTCGACCGCGACTTGAATCTCGTTTCTCTTGATCTATAATGCCAAATTAATCTTATTTAATACATACATTCATCAAAATAGCATTTAATACGAACTTTGGCAAAATTACATTTTTGCCCCTAAACTTTTGCATAATTACACTTTTGCCCCTAGGCTTGGGAATTAAACTTCATCCCTTATTCTTATGTTTTATAACATGCTGATAATTTTTCGCTTCTATGGCAACATCAAATTCACACTCTAACATGTACTTATGACTATTAGGTATTTTTACCGATTAAGCCCTTTTACTCGTTTTCGCTTAAAACCGAGTAGTACAAGTTGTCTAACATAATTTAAAACCTCATATTCTATCATAAAACACCAAAATACACAAATTTCACCTATGGGTATTTTTCCAAATATGAACCCTAGGTTGAATTATTGCTAGCATAAGCTTAATCGAGCTACCGAGATTCCAAAAACGTAAAGAACATTAAAAACAGGGCTTGGAATCACTTACTATGGAGCTTGAAAGGTTGAAACAAACCCTAACCATGGAGAACCCTTGAAATTTCGGCCTAATGAAGAATATGGACAAAAATTGGCTTATAATTTTGTTTTTAATTCATTTTAATAACTAAATGACCAAAATGCCCTTACTACTAAACTTTCCAAAAATTCCATCCATGTCCAATTTTTGTCCATAGACTTAGAAATTGGTCAAATTTCTATTTAAGACCTCCTCATTAATATTCCAAAACAATTTCATACTAAAAACTCCTAGAATGCAAGTTTTACAAATTATTCGATTTAGTCGCTAATTTCAATTTAAGCACTTTAGGCATAGGATTTCATCACGAAATTTTCACACAATCATGCAATCATATCATAAACATCAAAATAATTATAAAATAATTATTTCTATCTTGGATTTGTGGTCACGAAACCACTATTCCGATTAGGCCCTAATTCGGGATATTACATATACTATCATCCAACTTCACAAAGCTCACATTATCAACAATGGCATAACTCAAAATCATTAACAAAATCAGAAATTCAAACATGGGCTTGATAGAACTCTAAGCAACGATCATAAAAATGTAAAAATTATCAAAAATCGATCAAAAACACATACCTATTTAGTTAAAACAAGTGCCGAAACCCTAGTTAGATGAGAGAGCATTTCTTTATTTTAATTTTTGGAAATGGTGAATGATAATGGCTTGATTTTCATGCTTTTGATTAATTAAATTATCATTAATATACATTTTACCAATTTAACCTTTATTAATCCATTATAAAACCACTTAATGGATGGTTATTAATGTCCATTCATAAGTTCAATGGTCAAATAACAACATAAGGACCTCTCATTTAATAAGACATAACTAATGCTTCTGGCATGTTTGCATCTGAAATCTTTCAACTTATATCTATCTTTACTAACATGCAATAGACCATTCAAACTTTTTTCATTGTGATAATGTTATCAATCAGAACAGCTTTAACTCGTAATAACATCATTCGATTAAAGTAACCCAATAAGTATATCTCTATATCATACTTGCTAAATTATAGATTTTGTTTTCTAAACCACTAAGTTGATCTCAACTATCGAATAATAACACATCAGGGAACTCTTTTCATCATGCTGAGAAAACAACTCAAACTCACAATCTTTCAAAATTCTCTTAACATGCTAATCAAAAATCTTTTCAACCTTATTAGTTCGAGGAAACAAATATCCTGCTTGAACTCATCGACTTTATTCAAACTTACCTAAGGAAAGAAAACTACTATGCAATTTAAGCTTGTGCTCTCACCATTTATACCCTTGTCGATGTTAATTTCTTCCACGTAAATTAGAGAAATCCTAATACCAGAATCACCACATTCCTATTATCAAATCCAGAAATACAATCATAATAAACGTAGCCATCACATACCAAAGACCATACTTTAAAGATGAGCCATGTCAATAATTTACACAATAATGATGATAAGAAAACCCAAATACGATACCATACTGAAAGTCCGAGAACATAACTCACAAGAAGATAATAAAGATCTTGATAATTTCTCAGAGAAAGCCAGAAGAAAAACACTGCTTACCGACTCTGGACTTCCATCATAACAGAGATAATATATTTCCCGCATGTATAAAACAAAACCATAATCAGTAGAAACATAAGAATAGTCTCACATAAATTTTTACCATTGACTTCATTTCCAACATATTAGAATAGAATTCCAAAAGAGATGAAGAAATACCTATCATAAACCGACCAGACCAATAGGGCTTTTGTCTAACATCATAGTTAACTAGCATTCTCACAACATTAGAACTCCATCAGAAACTGAACAACCACACACATATCTCTAAGGATAAAAGAATATATAGAATACCCATAAAAGATTATCATATTCGTTTCAACTGTAACTTTCACACACAGACATCTTTACTACTCAATCATCATTTTTCTAACTAATTCTGTCATCATGAACCCTGCATCATTCCATTCACTAATGAAAACCAATTCAGGAAAATCTTCAGCAAACATATACTTCAGACATCATATCTGAATAAGTCGACTAACCGAGGTTAACTTTTTCATTAACAGTAACCTTGCATAATCTGAATTATCTTTAGAATTATCTGATATATATATTTTTTAAAACTATATTCACGTGTCAAACTATTTTCAACTTCGTCGCATTACTAAATATTCTACCACTGTACTTTTTAATTTTACACTTGTGAACTTATTCAACATAATTCTCGTGAATTTTCATTATAAAATACCACATTATTAAGGGGATAAGGTCGTAAAGCCTCTAACTGAACTCTCATAAATACACACATATGACTTAGTATTCATCATCAACATCATATCATCGCAATTACATAATTCACTTTAAGCAAATTAACATACATAATTATGTTACGCGAACTTTTCAATTATCCCCTTTCAAACAAGTTTACTTAAATATACATTCCATGAATTTTGAGTAAATTTACTCATAGCATTTACTTAACCAAACAAGTCAGGCACATAACATCATATGAATGCCACACAAACATAGATAAGCTGATCACAATATAAACTTTCATTTCATTCACGTTTCCACATTTCTCAACTCATGGTTATCTCATTTCGTACATTCTCACGTACATATCATGAATTTCTATTCATACCTTTCTAAGTTCTGTCTCATCATAAAAACATTTCAAATATTGAGTGATGTCTCGTGATAAGTTTTAAATTTATGATTGATCGTACTTGAAAACTAACTATTATCACGATAAAGACAAGCGCACCTATCGAACAGTAGTATAGTTTATAGCAAGACCAGAATGTCGAACCCACAGGAACTAAAAGTACTAGTATTAAGTCTCTTTTCATTATCTAGACTAAAATTAAAAATGTTTGTTTTATCTAAATTAATTAACTAAACTAAAAATGCACAAGAGGAAATTTGGGGAAATACTTTTGGTAAAAAAATGATTGATTTGGACAATACCCAAGGGAAAATCCACCTAGACTTCACTTGTTATTTGACTCTGAATCAGACGATTTATTCACTTGACTTGATCCATAGAAATCCCTAAGTTATAATTATCTCTCTCGAGACTAATAACGTCTAACCCTAGGTTGATTAAATGAAATCTCTTTCTACTTAAAACCCCTAGTGTTGCATTTACTTGATCTATTGATCCCCTTATTAGGTTTCACCCTAATCCGGTAAAATTATGTCATCCTATGTCTAGGGGTGCAATCAACTCCGCTTAATTATGCTAGATCTACTCTTAGACAGAGATTTTTGCTACTCTAAATAAGCACTTCAATACTTGAATCAATATCCTGGAATATTAAAGCAAGAATTAAGATTACATAATTAAGATCAAATCAAATATTTATCATATAATTCAAAAAATAATAACAAAATCCGTCTTAGGTTTCATTCCCCTTAGGTATTTAGGGTATTTAGTTCATATGTGTAAAAGAAAACGTCTCAGAAGAATAATGATAACAAAATATAAAGAAACCCAAAAATCCCTAAGGAAATTGAAGGGAGATCTTCAATCTTGAAGGAGAATCCAGTTTATGAGATGGATCAATCGGCTTTCTTCGAGTAATTCCTTGCCTCCTACTCCGTGTGTCTCCTGTAGGTACCTCATGGGGTGTTTATATAGGCTTTAGAATGCTTCAAAACCCTCAAGAGTGGCCTTTTCCGAATAGGACTAGATTTGGGCTCGACAGGGACACGCCCATGTGACACTCCTGTCTGAGGTGGCTTAGGTCGTGTTGTAATCTGTTAAATAGACATGGGCATGTGAACTACCCGTGTGAGGAAGTATAAGCCGTGTTGATTTCCCACGTTGACCCATTTTCTCTGTTTTTGGCCTATTTCTCACTTTTTTTACTCTCCTATGCTCACCTAAGTGTAAAACATGAAATTAAAGGATTAGGAGCATTGAATTCCTCAAATCTGATGATAATTCATCCAAAAATATGCTAAGCATGGGATACAAATATGTATAAATTACTACTTATCAAATACCCCCACACTTAAGTGTTTGCTTGTCCTCAAGCAAAATCCTCAACTCACAATCAAAATAAATTCTTCTCAACTTATAATTCTCATCAATGGTATCTCAAAATAATCCATAAGTAATCATACATTGAAAATTCAACTCAAAGAACATCAAAGTTTCAAACATTCCAAGTTGAGCATTTTATCACGAAAACATAGGTGTCTCTCCTCATCTAAGTAATCACCTTTGATTCAAAATATCACAGAGTTTCACATTCTCACTAAAGATTCACTCAAATCACTCGAGGTGTTTAAGGACAAGAAATTTAGCACTCAACAGTCAATATGAAAAGTTATTACCATAGGCTTGCGTGAAAGTCAAATCTACACCACTATATATATTGAGATGATACATCAATCAAAAAGGTCTTTAGAGGGTTTAAACGTGGCTTTGGTTAGGGGGTGTGGTCACAAGCTGAAAAAGAAGGTTAAAATCGAGATTGAATTGAAAAATTACCTAACTAGAAAAATACTAAAACTGACAAATTACATTCATAATTAGATAATCCTAGAGTTGAGCTTTTCTTTTTAAGCTCTAAATAACGAATTACTACTAATATGTAAGTATGTATTTTTTTTAATGTAAAATCAGGATAACATAGAACTTTGCTAACTATAAAAAATAAAACATAGCTAAGCAATTTACTCAAATCAAATCTCGACAAAAATAGGGATCAAATGAGGGGATTTCAACAATAATTGTGACAGCCCAAAATTGACCCTAGTCGGGAAGTGGTTTCGGGACCGCTAAACCGAGTCATAAAAATAATTAACTGTCATAATTGATGCTCATTATATGTACATGTGCATGTGTGAAAATTTCGTGTTTGAATTTTGTTAATTGTAAGTGAATTTCATCAAATAGGACTTACGTGAGAAAATTTTAAAATGTGATAGGTCAATGCGTAAGGACCTATTAGTGCATGTGGAAAAAGGGGGGACTTGCATGTCAAATTCCCCCCCTAATGAGTAGTGGCCGGCCATGACAAGCATGGTAGACCAAGTGTGATGGGCAAAACATGTCATAGACATGTTGTGTTAGTGCATCATGAGTGGAAACATGTCACAAACATGTTATGTTAGTGAGGTATGTTAGGAAAAATAAAATAAGGAGCATGGGCATAAAATAATGAAAGGGAATATGATGGAAACAAAAAAAAAATGTGTGTGGTTGTCTTCCCCCCATTGCCGTGAGTTAAAGAAAAGAAAGGAGAAAATTTTGTTCATCCTTTTTCATCTTCATTTAGCCGAAACTAGAAAGAAAAACAAAAAAAAGTTCTCATCCTTTGGTTCATCTTTGGCCAAAAATTTTAAGGAGGAAGGAAGAAGAAAGGTTGAAGAGGTTCGGCCATGCATGTGACTAGGCTAAGGTATGTTTGGTGATGTTCCATGAGATGCATGCATGTTTTAGTTGTTAGCTTGAGTTCTACCTAGCCCATGGTCTAAATCTTGCTATGTGATGGAAATGACACTTGGCCATGGATGCATCATTCTTGGTTAATGTTTGATGTTGTGGTGATGAGGCATGAAGATGAGTTAAGTTTCGGCTAAGGTGGATTTGTGTTGATGTCATTTGCATGCTAAGTGTAAAGCTTTGTAATGATGCATGTGATGGTGGATTGATGATTCTTGAATCTTCTTTTTAGCATTTTTGAGTGAGCACATATGTGCATTGGTTGCTAAATGGAGAAGAATTTGCTAGCAAGTTGTGTGCTAAGGCCGAATATAATTTTTGTATATTAATGAGTAATGCATGTGTTAAATTGATGGAAAGGGAGAGGATGCTTTACTAGTGTATATGTGTGTATTAGCCAAGTTTTGAACTTGAAACAAAAAAGGTGTTTAGTCAATACAAGTGACCATACTTGTAGAATGTATTAAGTGTTGAAATCGGCCCCAAAATAGACATGCATATTCGGCCAAGGGGAAAAATTAGCTAAAATGTTGAGTTTGATTCATGATTCCGTACATATGTGACTTTAATGTCTAATGTACAAATATGGGCTAAGTGCCTTGTGTTCCTCTTTTCGATGCTCAAATGATTAAATCAATTTATTTGTTTAATTAAGCTCAAGAGCAAAGGGGAAATAAATCCGATAAAGGGAAGGAAAAAGTGGTCGAATAGCTATCGGAATCGTTCGACAACACCCGAGGTAAGTTCTTGAGTAAGAGAGCTTAAATTAAGATTTGATTAGATCATGTTTTAAGCAAATCAAAATCATGCTCTTTGTGTGTGGCTATTGAGCCGAAATTACAAGAATGATAAGTGTCTTGTGTTTGAGTTTTGCTAACGAAAATGAAATACGAATGTGCCATGATTTATTGTTAAATGTGCATGGTTATTTGAATGATGTCCGGGCTAAGTCCCGAAGGCTTTGTGCTAAGTGACCATATCCGGACTAAGATCCGAAGGCATTTGTGCGAGATACTAATTCCGGGCTAAGTCCCAAAGGCATTTGTGCGAGTTACTAAATCCGGGTTAAGTCTCGAAGGCATTTGTGCGAATTACTATAACCGGGCTATGTCCCGAAGGCATTTGAACGAGGAGCTATATCCGGTTAAATTCCGAAGGTACGTGATTTGGGAATGAATGATCTTGCTGTAAAATTTCAGTTAATGCTCTAGAAACATCCCAACATTGAGGTATGTTTCGTATGTGCTTGAATTTAGTTGAGCCCTTACAAATAAGTATTCGCTCAGTTGATAAACGAGCTACCGGCCTTTGGCTAAGTTGATCTTTTGTGTATGTACATAAGGGTTGGTAATGTGAAGCAAGTATGATATCGAAAATTTGTGCATATGAAATTATCCGTTTAGCTATATGAATGCTATACTTTTGTTGTGCTGGAATTGCTTACTCCGTTTCATTGCTCCTCTGTTTTATAGATTTGGTTCTCCAGCTATCGGACTCGGGATCTTGAAGTCAAAGTCGCCCACACTATCAAAGCCCCCCCCTTTTGGTACAATTTTGGTTGAACTTCGAAATGGCATGTATAGGACTACCCGTTTGTTGTGGGTCGTGGACCCTTTGGACTTGTATAATTTTGGATAGCCATGCAAAAATGGCTTATATGTGTTTGAGTATAATGTTATAATCATTCGGTGTGGATATGTTTGACAAGGATTAGCCATGGGAATGGTTAATCACTATCATAAATTGTGCTATTTATGCAAAAAGGGCTAGTTGAATCATGGAAACCATGAAATAGGTAAAGTCTACCTTAAAGGCAGATGCTGACAGCAGCAGTGATGAATATTTGGAAAATCACTAAAAATAGTAGGAAGGGAATTAAATAGTGAATAAATTATGTAAACAAACCTTGATGAATCTACTTTCATAGGAAAGTAACGAAACAATCATACGGACAGTACGTTAAGAGATATTCAGGTTCTCGTGAGACAGGGCCAGAACGGTTTCTGGATTTCCTGTTCCGACTTTGGAAATTCATTATAAATTAACCAGAGACAATTAGGAGTCAAGCCATATATGTATAGATTCCTCTCTGAGTATAGTTTCTATAGAAACAAACGGCATCAGTATTGGAGCCCTGTACAAGGAGATATCGAAGTCGTAATGCGCAAAGGTCAGGGTAGTCGATCCCTGTAACATGGGAGACTTTGACTAATAAACTGTACTAATTGGCCTGACCAAAAATTCTAGAAAAAAATATGTAGATGGGCATATGGGTCTAGTTTCAGGGAAAATTTACGGAACTGGATTTCGAGTTTCTGAACTCAAGATATGATTTTTAAAGCGACTATTATGCAGATTGGCAGTGTCTGGAATTTTTTTTAAAAAAAAAAGTCTGTTAACACCTCGTGTTCGACTCCGGTGTCGGTCTCGGGTTCGGGGTGTTACATTTGATTGGTATCAGAGCTACGGTTTAGTCGATTCTAGGACTACCGTAATGCGTTGGGTCTAGCTATACATGCCATTTTATGTGATTACTTGATAGTGTGGTGATTTCTGACAATTGTAAATGTGTTTATTTATAGTAATGGATCCCGATCCCGACCGAGAGGTAGCTGATGATCTTGAGAGTGTAGCGCCTGCTCCCGCACAAGGGACAGCGCCGGCGGACTCTCAACCTAATGCTAGTAACCCGAATGAGGAAGCTAGACAAGCTTTCTATAGCGTGATGAATGATTGGTTCAACCAATACATTCGAACTAATACGGCTGTTCCACAACCTCCCTTCCCGACTAATACAACCCCCGCACCTACAATACCTCCGGTAACTGACCAAATAAGGTCAAATAAGCCCCCAGTTGACAGAATCCGAAAACATGGGGCTACTGAATTTAAAGCTACGGATAGCGACGATGCCGAGCAAGCTGAATTTTGGTTGGACAACACTATCCGGGTACTCGATGAGCTATCTTGTAGACCCGATGAATGCCTAAAGTGTACTATCTCCTTGCTACGTGATTCTGCCTACTATTGGTGGAGTACTCTGACTTCTGTTGTGCCCCGAGAGCAAGTAACTTGGGAGTTTTTCCAAACTGAGTTTCGGAAAAAGTATATCAGTCAGAGATTTGTTGATCAAAAACGGAAGGAATTTCTTGAGCTTAAGCAAGGTTCCATGTCGGTTACTGATTACGAGCGAAAATTTGTTAGACTTAGCAAATACGCTCGGGAATGTGTTTCGTCCGAGGCTATCATGTGTAAACGCTTCGAGGATGGGCTGAATGAAGATATAAAAATGTTCGTTGGCGTTCTTGAAATACGAGAGTTCGTAGTACTTGTCGAGCGAGCTTGTAAAGCCGAAGAGCTTAGAAAAGAAAAACAAAAAGTTGATGTGGGAACTGGAGAGTTTCGTAAAAGATCCTCGGGAAAGTCTCTTCAACAGGCATCGAAGAAATTTCGAGATGATGTGGGCCGGTCTAGAGGCACTTCGGGCCTTTTTAGACGAGATCGTGATCGACCCCCTGTGGGTACACGATGCACTTCGGTCGCCAGTGTTGGGAATGAACGTCGAGACAGATCGAAATGTCGATATTGCGGTAAATGGCATTCGGGGAGTTGTAGATTCCCTGACCGCTCCTGTTACAAGTGCGGATTAGTTGACCACTCCATTAAAGATTGCCCGAGGTTGTCTGAACAGAATGTAAATCAAAGTGGGAAACCGGATGCTACCACTGCTCGAGGTAGACCATCTGGAAATACGGGCGATGCTAGTGGTGGCCAGAGAGGATCTAGAGATGCTACGACCAGATCCGAGGCTCGTGCGCCTGCTAGAGCTTATGCTATACGTGCCCGCGAGGATGCCTCTTCGCCTGATGTTATTACCGGTACTTTTATTCTCTTTGATACTAATGTAATTGCTTTGATTGACCCCGGTTCTACTCATTCATACATATGTGAAACCTTAGCATCCAGTAAGACTTTACCTATTGAGTCTACTGAGTTCGTAATTCGGGTGTCAAATCCCTTGGGTCGTTACGTGCTCGTCGACAAAGTGTGTAAGAAATGTCCCTTAGAAATTCGAGGTTCCTATTTTCCGGCGGACTTGATGCTTTTGCCGTTTGATGAATTTGATGTTATTTTTGGTTTGGATTGGTTGACCGCGCATGATGCAGTTGTGAATTGCAAAAGCAAGACTATTGATTTGAGGTGCGCAAATAACGAAGTAATCCGAGTTGAGTCTACGGACTTGGAGGGGATGCCAGCTGTAATATCAGCAACGTTGGCCCAGAAATATGTAAGAAAAGGGTGCGAAGCATACCTTGCGTATGTACTGGATGACAAAGAATTAGACAAGAAACCCGAATCTGTGCCAGTGGTTTGTGAATACCCGGATGTTTTTCCTGAAGGATTACCGGGTTTACCACCTGTTCGGGAGGTAGAGTTTGGTATTGAGCTTGTACCTGGGACTACGCCGATTTCGATAGCTCCGTATCGTATGGCACCCACCGAGTTAAAAGAGTTGAAAGCTCAGTTGCAAGAATTGACGGATAGAGGTTTTGCTCGGCCAAGTTTCTCACCTTGGGGTGCACCAGTATTGTTCGTGAAAAAGAAGGACGGAACCATGAGGTTGTGCATTGACTATCGTCAACTGAATAAAGTGACGATAAAGAACAAATATCCGTTACCGCGTATCGATGATTTGTTCGACCAACTGAAGGGAGCCTCAATGTTCTCAAAAATAGATCTGAGATCGGGCTATTATCAGTTGCGAATTCGAGAATCGGACATACCCAAAACTGCCTCAGGACTAGATATGGTCACTACGAGTTCTTAGTGGTGCCGTTTGGGCTCACTAATGCCCCTGCGGTATTTATGGATTTGATGAATCGGATCTTCAGACCATATTTGGATCGGTTCATAGTTGTGTTCATTGATGACATCTTGGTCTATTCAAGAGATGAGACCGAACATGCTGAGCACCTGAGACTGGTGTTGCAAATTTTGCGGGATAAGCAGTTATATGCTAAGTTCAGTAAGTGTGAGTTCTGGTTAAGAGAGGTTAGCTTCTTGGGTCATGTGGTATCCGCATCGGGTATTCAAGTTGACCCGAGCAAAATTTCAGCCATACTTAATTGGAAGCCTCCAAGAAATATTACCGAAGTTCGGAGCTTCCTGGGGCTCGCCGGTTATTACCGACGATTTGTCAAAGGTTTCTCGATGACAGCCACACCAATGACGAAGCTACTTCAAAAGGATATTAAGTTCGAATGGACGGAGAAATGTCAGAAAAGTTTTGATCAACTAAAAACTTATTTGACTGAAGCTCCAATTTTAGTGCAACCCGAATCAGGCAAAGAGTTAGTCATTTATAGTGACGTATCCCTACTTGGGTTGGGTTGCGTATTGATGCAAGAAGGTCGAGTAGTGGCCTATGTGTCGAGACAATTAAAGCCACATCAGAAAAATTATCCGACCCATGATCTTGAACTAGCTGCCATCGTATTTGCTTTAAAAATATGGCGACATTACTTATTTGGTGAAAAGTGCCATGTATTTTCGGATCACAAAAGTCTCAAATATTTGATGACTCAAAGAGACTTAAATCTGCGACAAAGACGTTGGCTTGAGTTGTTGAAAGATTACGAGCTTGTCATTGATTACCACCCGGGAAAGGCTAATGTGGTTGCGGACGCCTTAAGCCGGAAATCATTGTTTGCTTTACGAGCGATGAATGTGCACTTGTCTGTTCTACCCGACAATGTGTTAATAGCTGAATTAAAAGCCAAACCATTATTGATTCATCAAATTCGTGAAGCCTAGAAAGTTGATGATAAATTGGTTGCAAAACGGGCTGAGTGTGCTCCGAACAAGGAATCAGAGTTTCAAATTGATGATGATGATTGTTTGAGGTTCAGAAGTCGTTTGTGTGTTCCAAGGAATTCGGAACTCATTTCGATGATTCTGAACGAAGCCCATTGTAGCCGAATGTCAATTCACCCGGGGAGTACGAAAATGTACAACGATTTGAAACGTTGGTTTTGGTGGCATGGTATGAAACGAGACATCTCCGACTTTGTTTCGAGATGTTTAATATGTCAACAAGTGAAAGAGGAACATCAAGTGCCTTCAGGATTACTTCAGCCGATCATGATACCCGAGTGGAAATGGGATCGAGTCACAATGGACTTTGTGTCCGGACTGTCATTGTCAACAAGTAAGAAGGATGCGATTTGGGTTGTTGTTGATAGACTGACTAAGTCGGCTCACTTTATCCCCGTGCGTACGGATTTTTCATTGGATAAACTAGCCGAATTGTATGTTTCTCAGATTGTGAGATTACACGGGGTACCTATTTCTATCGTGTCGGATAGAGATCCGAGATTCACCTCGCGATTTTGGAGGAAATTGCAAGAAGCTTTGGGTACCAAGCTGCATTTTAGCACTGCTTTTCACCCCCAAACCGATGGTCAATCTGAGCGGATAATTCAGATACTTGAGGATATGTTGAGATGTTGCATCCTCGAGTTCAGTAGTTCATGGGAACGGTATTTACCTTTGATTGAATTCGCTTACAACAATAGTTTTCAATCAAGTATTAAGATGGCACCTTACGAGGCTTTGTACGGTCGTAAATGCCATACACCATTGTTTTGGACCGAGCTCGGTGAAAGTAAAATTTTTGGAGTTGATTTGATTAAGGATGCCGAACAGAAAGTAAAGGTAATCCGTGAAAGTCTGAAAGCAGCCACAGATCGTCAAAAATCGTATGCGGATTTGAAACGAAAGGACATTGAATATCAGGTGGGAGATAAAGTGTTCCTTAAAGTTTCACCTTGGAAAAAGGTACTCAGGTTTGGCCGTAAGGGCAAGTTGAGCCCGAGATTCATTGGGCCGTACGAAATCTCCGAACGAGTTGGTCCGGTTGCGTATAGATTGATTTTGCCCCCTGAGTTTGAAAAGATTCACGACGTCTTTCATGTTTCGATGCTTCGACGCTATCGATCTGATCCATCGCACATAATTAGCCCATCAGAGGTTGAAATTCAAGCCGATATGAGTTATGAAGAAGAATCGATGCGTATCCTAGCTCGTGAAGTGAAGGAGTTGCGAAACAAAAGGGTTCCGTTAGTGAAGGTGTTATGGCTCAAACACGGGATCGAGGAAGCTACTTGGGAAACCGAGAGCTCGATGAAAGAACGATACCCAAACCTATTTACCGGTAAGCTTTTCGGGGACGAAAATTTCTTAAGTGGGGGAGAGTTGTGACAGCCCAAAATTGACCCTAGTCAGGAAGTGGTTTCAGGACCGCTAACCCGAGTCGTAAAAATAATTAACCGTCATAATTGATGCTCATTATATGTACATGTGCATGTGTGAAAATTTCGTGTTTGAATTTTGTTAATTGTAAGTGAATTTCATCAAATAGGACTTACGTGAGAAAATTTTAAAATGTGATAGGTCAATGCGTAAGGACCTATTAGTGCATGTGGAAAAAGGGGGGACTTGCATGTCAAATTCCCCCCTAATGAGTAGTGGCCGGCCATGACAAGCATGGTAGACCAAGTGTGATGGGCAAAACATGTCATAGACATGTTGTGTTAGTGCATCATGAGTGGAAACATGTCACAAACATGTTATGTTAGTGAGGTATGTTAGGAAAAATAAAATAAGGAGCATGGGTATAAAATAATGAAAGGGAATATGATGGAAACAAAAAAAAATGTGTGTGGTTGTCTTCCCCCCCCATTGCCGTGAGTTAAAGAAAAGAAAGGAGAAAATTTTGTTCATCCTTTTTCATCTTCATTTAGCCGAAACTAGAAAGAAAAACAAAAAAAAAGTGCTCATCCTTTGGTTCATCTTTGGCCAAAAATTTTAAGGAGGAAGGAAGAAGAAAGGTTGAAGAGGTTCGGCCATGCATGTGACTAGGCTAAGGTATGTTTGGTGATGTTCCATGAGATGCATGTATGTTTTAGTTGTTAGCTTGAGTTCTACCTAGCCCATGGTCTAAATCTTGCTATGTGATGGAAATGACACTCGGCCATGGATGCATCATTCTTGGTTAATGTTTGATGTTGTGGTGATGAGGCATGAAGATGAGTTAAGTTTCGGCTAAGGTGGATTTGTGTTGATGTCATTTGCATGCTAAGTGTAAAGCTTTGTAATGATGCATGTGATGGTGGATTGATGATTCTTGAATCTTCTTTTTAGCATTTTTGAGTGAGCACATATGTGCATTGGTTGCTAAATGGAGAAGAATCGGCTAGCAAGTTGTGTGCTAAGGCCGAATATAATTTTTGTATATTAATGAGTAATGCATGTGTTAAATTGATGGAAAGGGAGAGGATGCTTTACTAGTGTATATGTGTGTATTAGCCAAGTTTTGAACTTGAAACAAAAAGGGTGTTTAGTCAATACAAGTGACCATACTTGTAGAATGTATTAAGTGTTGAAATCGGCCCCAAAATAGACATGCATATTCGGCCAAGGGGGAAAAATTAGCTAAAATGTTGAGTTTGATTCATGATTCCGTACATATGTGACTTTAATGTCTAATGTACAAATATGGGCTAAGTGCCTTGTGTTCCTCTTTTCGATGCTCAAATGATTAAATCAATTTATTTGTTTAATTAAGCTCAAGAGCAAAGGGGAAATAAATCCGATAAAGGGAAGGAAAAAGTGGTCGAATAGCTATCGGAATCGTTCGACAACACCCGAGGTAAGTTCTTGAGTAAGAGAGCTTAAATTAAGATTTGATTAGATCATGTTTTAAGCAAATCAAAATCATGCTCTTTATGTGTGGCTATTGAGCCGAAATTACAAGAATGATAAGTGTCTTGTGTTTGAGTTTTGCTAACGAAAATGAAATACGAATGTGCCATGATTTATTATTAAATGTGCATGGTTATTTGAATGATGTCCGGGCTAAGTCCCGAAGGCTTTGTGCTAAGTGACCATATCCGGACTAAGATCTAAAGGCATTTGTGCGAGATACTAATTCCGGGCTAAGTCCCGAAGGCATTTGTGCGAGTTACTAAATCCGGGTTAAGTCCCGAAGGCATTTGTGCGAATTACTATAACCGGGCTATGTCCCGAAGGCATTTGAACGAGGAGCTATATCCGGTTAAATTCCGAAGGTACGTGATTTGGGAATGAATGATCTTGCTGTAAAAATTTCAGTTAATGCTCTAGAAACATCCCAACATTGAGGTATGTTTCGTATGTGCTTGAATTTAGTTGAGCCCTTACAAATAAGTATTCGCTCAGTTTATAAACGAGCTACCGGCCTTTGGCTAAGTTGATCTTTTGTGTATGTACATAAGGGTTGGTAATGTGAAGCAAGTATGATATCGAAAATTTGTGCATATGAAATTATCCGTTTAGCTATATGAATGCTATACTTTTGTTGTGCTGGAATTCCTTGCTCAAAACTTACTAAGCATAAATTGCTTACTCCGTTTCATTGCTCCTCTGTTTTATAGATTTGGTTCTCCAGCTATCGGACTCGGGATCTTGAAGTCAAAGTCGCCCACACTATCAAAGCCCCCCCCCTTTTGGTACAATTTTGGTTGAACTTCGAAATGGCATGTATAGGACTACCCGTTTGTTGTGGGTCGTGGACCCTTTGGACTTGTATAATTTTGGATAGCCATGCGAAAATGGCTTATATGTGTTTGAGTATAATGTTATAATCATTCGGTGTGGATATGCTTGACAAGGATTAGCCATGGGAATGGTTAATCACTATCATAAATTGTGCTATTTATGCAAAAAGGGCTAGTTGAATCATGGAAACCATGAAATAGGTAAAGTCTACCTTAAAGGCAGATGCTGACAGCAGCAGTGATGTAGATTTGGAAAATCACTAAAATAGCAGGAAGGGAATTAAATAGTGAATAAATTATGTAAACAAACCTTGATGAATCTACTTTCATAGGAAAGTAACAAAACAATCATACGGACAGTATGTTAAGAGATATTCAGGTTCTCGTGAGATAGGGCCAGAACGGTTTCTGGATTTCCTGTTCTGACTTTAGAAATTCATTATAAATTAACCAGAGACAATTAGGAGTCAAGCCATATATGTATAGATTTCGCTCTGAGTCTAGTTTCTATATAAACAAACGGCATCAGTATTGGAGCCCTGTACAAGGAGATATCCAAGTCGTAATGCGCAAAGGTCAGGGTAGTCGATCCCTGTAACATGGGAGACTTTGACTAATAAACTGTACTAATTGGCCTGACCAAAAATTCTAGAAAAAAATATGTAGATGGGTATATGAGTCTAGTTTCAGGGAAAATTTACGGAACTGGATTCCAAGTTTCTGAACTCAAGATATGATTTTTAACGCGACTATTATGCAGATTGGCAGTGTCTGGAAATTTTTTTAAAAAAAAAAGTCTGTTAACACCTCGTGTTCGACTCCGGTGTCGGTCTCGGGTTCGGGGTGTTACAATAATGGGTTATGGGTTAATATTGAGGGTAAATCAATGAATGACTTGTTAGGCTGAAGGGGGTTCACTAAGGGTTAATTATGAGGGTAGGCTTTTATGGAGTAAGTGGGTTAAACCTAAGTGCCTTTATCATCTCGACATATCAAATCAAGTGGTGTGGTCTTGACATGCATAATCGAAGCAAGTTCTGGAATAACAAATCAATATTGAAACACTCATAGCAATAATAAAAGTGAGCATGAAAGAAATAATATACGCTCTAAAGGCTCAAGATCTCACAAAAATTATGGCTTTTTGATGTTAAACTTGTGAATTTTAACTCCAAGATAATACCTAAACTTGGGGAAACAACCTAAAAATTTTTTATTCTCAAAAATCAACTTATCATGCTTGATTCCTTAATTCCTTAAAGTTTAAACAGTCAATGCATAAATGCCTATTTTTTAATTCAAGACATATCAATAAGAATAATAAATTAATCAAAATTCATTCTAATAATGATATGAGAAGATTATTTGAGAACAAGATAAAATTCAGGGATTTTTCTGATAATGATATAACCCCACACACTTAAGATGTATATTGTCCTCAATGTACAAAGATAAATTTAATGAAAATTATAGATATAAGATAATAAGATAGGGAGAGAAGTGAAACTTCCTGAATGTTAAATGGAATTCTTGAATTGGATTCATGGAGAGTAGTCGGTTAAGGCAAGTGTGAGACTGGAGGAGGATACTCCGGTGGCGGTACAGGTTCGTTAGTCCATAAGTCTTGTGCCAAAAGAATATTATATCTGGTGGTAGCTATGGTCGTGGTCGAGCAGGACATGGCTGTCGTGGAGAACCTTTTCCAGTGGAGTTGCAAATTCCTAAGTAATAGTGAGCTTTGGAGTTCTACATAACTGTGATAGAATCAATAACTCTTTAGAAAATATAAAGTAGCATGATTACTTGTAAAGAAATGGCCGGAAGTAAAAATTGTTTAATATAAATTATAAAAGCTAAGGATGAAGTAAAAATAAAATTAAAGAAAAATAAAATAAAAAGTAGTTTTAAAAAAGATAAAAGTAAAAACATAAAAATAATAAATAAAAGTCTTTAAACATCTCCATTGCCAGATGGTTCGTGAGGTGGGGGCAGCGATGAGATGTGAAGGTGCTGACAAATCTGATGTAGAGTTGCATCAATGTGATCAAAGCACTGAAAACATTACTGCTCGAATCGAGTGAGGCATTCAGAGATGTCAAGGAGTGAAGCCGCCGCATGAACTAGACGATGAATAGGTGGTGGCTGAGAGGCTGGATCCTCGTGGGATGGAGGGAAGAGATTTCAGTGGCTAGGGTTAGGGTTTTGGGGAAGGGGATGATGTTAAAAACTAAAATTTTAAAGAAATCAACACTGTTAGTGCTCGGGGTTGCCTCCCGAGAAGGGCTTATTTATAGTCTAAGCTCGACTTACCTCAATTTCGTGTGATTACGGTGGATTGAAGAGTTGAAACTCCTCACCTCTACTATCTATTTTATCAAAATAAGGTATGAGTCGAGTATTATTTACCTTAAAAGTTCCAAATACAGTATGTGTTACCTCGATTGTACCATGTGAGAAGATGTTCATTACCGTGAAAGGAGTTGCTCTGTCCGTATTGTGCTCTAGAGTAGCAATTCGAGGGTCATTTTCATCTAACAATACTTTGTCTCCAACTTTAATTTGCTTTGTTTCATCCCTATGTTCATTGTGGTGTCGCTTCAATTTTTCGTATGCTTTTGGTTTCTCCTTGATAGGTGTTCACCATTCATCTAGTTTATTGACCTGAAGTCTTCGTTCTTCATAGATTGGTCATTTGTTGTGACTTGAATATGGCTCATGAATGCTCTTCAAACGTGTTTCCTGCAAAGAAGGTTGCACCACATGATTAGTATTAGTAGCATGATTTATACAACCACCCTCAATATTCGATGTGTTATTCAAATTACGAGCTTGAAGAGTGATTGTCTCATCACCCACACGAAGTGTGAGTTCACCTGTGCCAACATCAATAATGGTTCTAACAGTTGCTAAAAAGGGTCATCCTAAAATCAAAAGTATGTTACTATCCTCTTCCATATCTAGAACAACAAAGTCTACTGGGTATATAAATTTATCAATTTTAACAAGAACATCTTCAATGATACCCCTAGGAAATCTAATGGTTTTATCAGCCAATTGAATGCTTACCCTAGTTTGTTTGGGTTTCCAAAGACCTACCTGTTTAAACATTTTATAAGACATAACATTAATGCTCGCCCCTAAATCAGCCAATGCATTATTCATGTTCAAACTACCAATTAAACAAGGAATCGTAAAACTCCCTGGATCTTTCAACTTGTTGGGTAGCTTATTATGTAGAACGACTGAACAAACTGCGTTCAACTCTACATGCGACACCTCTTCCAACTTCCGTTTGTTTGCTAAAAGCTCTTTTAAGAATTTAACTGCATTCGACATCTACGAAAAAGCTTCAATAAACGGTAAGTTAATATGTAATTTCTTTAATAGTTTAAGGAATTTACCAAATTGTTTGTCTGTGTGGTCTTTCCTTGTCGCATTGGGGTATGGCACACGAGATTTGTACTCTCTATTTACCTGTTTTTGCTCATTGTGGTCCACCTCACATTTACCTTTACTTACCACAATTCCTTGCCTCGGTTCTGGTTCAAGTTCAACTAACCCTTCCTTATCTCGAACGGTAATCGCATTGAGTTGTTCCCTTGGGTTCGATTCAGTATTACTCGGTAAGCTACCTTATGGTCGTTCAGAAATCAGTTTGGCAAGTTGGGCTATCTAGGTTTCGAGCCCCTGAATCGACGCTTGTTGATTCTTAAGTGCTATTTAGGTATTTTGAAAACGAGTTTCTAACACCAAGATAAATTTCATTAGCATCTCTTCAAGGTTCGGCTTCTTTTCCTGCTGGTAAGGCGGTTGTTGAAAACCTGGGGGATGTTGTGGCTTTTGATTTCCTTGGCCACCCCACGAGAAATTGGGATGGTTTCTCCAACCTGCATTATAAGTGTTACTGTATGGGTTATTTTGAGGTCTAGAATTATTATTACCTATATATTGAACTTGTTCCTCCTAGGTGCTAGGATTGAAAGATTGATATTCTGTGTGTACTTCTTCTCCATTTGCATCGCACCTCATCACTTTTTGTACTTGAGTAGAACCATATAAACCGTCAATCTTGTATTTAAAAGTTCTACCTGGTTACATAGCATAGTAACCGCATCGAAGTTGAAAACACCAGCTACTTTTGTCAGCTTTGTTCTCATGACTTGCCACTGATAGTTATTCAGTGACCTCTCTTCAATAAATTCGTAAGCCTCTTCAGGTGTTTTGTTATTCAAAGTTCCATCGGCAGCTGCGTCGATAAGTTGCCTTGTTGAGGGGTTCACACCGTTGTAAAATGTTTGAACCTACAACCATAAAGGTAACCCATAGTGAGGGCACCTTGTCAATAGATCCTTGTATCTCTCCCATGCATCATAGAGTGTTTCTAGATCCATCTGCACAAAAGAAGAGATATCATTCCTCAATTTAGCCATTTTAGCCGGTGGAAAATATTTAAGTAAAAACTTTTCGGTCATTTGTTCCCAAGTAGTGATTGACCATCGTGGTAACGAGTTCAACCACTGTTTAGCCTTGTTCCTCAATGAAAAGGGAAATAACCGAAGGCGAATGGCATCGTCGAAAATGCCATTGATCTTAAAAGTGTCATAAAACTCTAGAAAATTCGCCAAATGAGTGTTTGGATCCTCGTCCTGCAAACCAACAAACTGAACAAACTGTTGTATCATTTGAATTGTGTTAGGTTTCAGTTTAAAATTATTTGCAGCAATAGCAGACCTAACTATACTCGACTCAGTTCCTATTAAATTAGGTTTACATAATCATACATAGTGCGTGGAGTAGGATTTTGATTTACTGGTTCAGCAGCAATCGCAGGAGGTAGCAAATTTTCCTGATTTTCAGCCATCTCCTCGGTTATGGTGGAAATATCGTCTTCTTGCTCTTCCTCTGTGTATCTTAGGCTTCGCATTATTTCTCTTCGGCTTCTGCTAGCTGTGCAATTGATCTCACTATCGAAAAGTAATGGTCCGACGGGTTTCTTCTAGTCATAAACTATAAAAACCTACCAGAAGGAAAAAGAAAATTTAGTAACAAAAATCAAAATAAAATTTAAATTGCAATAGAATAAATGGCTAAAGTAATAAAAATTAAGTGTTCCTAATATCTTAGTTCCCTGGCAACGGCGCCAAAAACATGATGTGATGTCTCATGATAAGTTTTAAATTTATGATTGATCATACTTGAAAACTAACTATTTTCACGATAAAGACAAGCGCACCTATCGAACAGTAGTATAGTTTATAGCAAGACCGGAACGTCGAACCCAGAGGAACTAAAAGTACTAGTATTAAGTCTCGTTTTATTATCTAGCCTAAAAATAAAGAGGTTTGTTTTATCTAAATTAATTAACTAAACTAAGAATGCACAGGAGGAAAATTGGGGAAATACTTTTGGGAAAAAATTGATTGACTTGGACAAAACCCAAGGGAAAATCCACGTAGACTTCACTTGTTATTTGACTCTGAATCAGACGATTTATTCACTTGACTTGATCCGTAGAAATCCCTAAGTTAAATTATTATCTCTCTCGAGACTAACAACGTGTAACCCTAGGTTGATTAATTGAAATCTCTTTCTAATTAAAACCTCTAGTGTTACATTAACTTGATCTATGGATCCTCTTTTTAGGTTTCACCCTAATCCGACAAAATTATGTCGCCCTATGTCTAGGGGTACAATCAACTCCGCTTAATTATGCTAGGTCTACTCTTAGGCAGGGACTTTTGCTCCTCTGAATAAGCACATCAATACTTGAATCAATATCCTGAAATATTAAAGCAAGAATTAAGAATACATAATTAAGATCAAATCAAATATTTGTCATATAATTCAAACAATAATAACAAGATCCATCTTAGGTTTCATTCCTCTTAGGTATTTAGGGTATTTAGTTCATATGTGTAAAAGAAAACATCTCAGAAGAATAATGATAACAAAATATAAAGAAACCCAAAAATCCCGAAGGAAATTGAAGGGAGATCTTCAGTCTTGAAGGAGAATCCGGCTTCTGAGATGGACCAATCGGCTTCCTTCGAGTAATTCCTTGCCTCCTACTCCATGTGTCTCCTCTAGGTACCTCTTCGGGTGTTTATATAGGCTTTAGAATGCTTCAAAACACTCAAGAGTGCCCTTTTTCGAATAGGACTAGATTTGGGCTCACCAGGGACACGCTCATGTGACACTCCCGTGTGAGGTGGCTTAGGCCGTGTTGCAATCTGTTAAATAGACACGGGTGTGTGGAACTACCCATGTGAGGAAGTCCAGGCCATGTTGATTTCCCATGTTGACCCATTTTCTCTATTTTTGGCCCGTTTTCACTCTTTTTAGTCTCCTATGCTCACCTAAGTATAAAACATGAAATTAAAGGATTAGGAGCATTGAATTCCACAAATATGATGATAATTCATCCAAAAATATGCTAAGCATAGGATACAAATATGTATAAATTACGACTTATCAAATATCTCAATATCACTTTTAGTACTATCAAAAATAGCTAAGTTGGAAAGCATCTTTTTCTATAAGTAAAACAAAGATTAGATCGGATCATACACATCACACTATCACAGATTTATATGGCCTGTATTTCTATACACTTTACACATCTCATTTGTTCAAAGAATCAACTAAACTGAAGCTTTGATACTAATAAATGTAACACCCCTAACCCGTATTCGACACTAAAATAGGGTTACGGAGCATTACCAAAAATTTAAGAACATTTTCAAATAACTCATGATATTTATTGTTCATAGCGAAACTATCCATTTGAGTCATAGTCACTAAATTATTTATATCTGGAGCTACGGAACTCCAAATTAAGATCCACTAATTTTCCCTGAAAAATACTCACATATCTTCTTAGCATAAAATTTCCAGAATTTATGGATTAGCCAATAAGTATAGTTTATTCTTCAAAGTTACCCCTGTTTTGCTATTTGACAGCTTCGACCTTTCTTTACTAAAAATTAATTATCCTCTTATACAAAATTCGAAAGATGTTCCTGTTTGTTTCTTTTGAAAATAGACTCATTAAAGATTTTAAGAATATAATTTATAACTCATAATTATTTTTGTACAATTTTTAATGATTTCCCCAAATTAAAATAGGGGATTCCAAAATCATTCTGACTCTCTTTCACAAAAAATTAAATATCTCATAAAATAAGATTCTTTTGTTTACACTGTTTCTTCTATGTAAAACTACACTCAATAGGCTTTAATTTCATATTTTATTCAACCTCTAAGTCAATTTTCACAAGTTTTGGTGATTTTTCAGATTTGGACTACTGCTACTATCCAGAACTATTTTAATAAAAAATGTTTATAACTAAGTTTATAACACCTTCACTTCCTTTCAATTAAACCCTATACATGTCATATAAACCTTAAAATGCACAATAAAATTTGCCGAAGTAATCTGGATAGTGTGCCCTAATATGTTGATCCGATCCACCAATTTCACGTCAATCTGGGAAAATTCGCAAAAGTCATACAAGTTCAGGGACTAATCGACTATTTTCTCTTTTCCACGATTCACTTCGGATTCTTGATATGCAGTAAAATTGTGTAAAACCAGATTAAAAGCTCTCTCCCATGGCTGTCTTGCCGAAATTATGAGAAGAATGGCCTAGAAATCTCTTTCAATTTCTATTATTTGTTTAATTTTGTAAAATTTACCATTTTACCCTTAGTTCACCTAATTTCATAATTTTTTCTTGCTTATGCCGCCTCATCCATTCCCTTGAGGCTAATTTTCCTTTTAAGTCCTCCCTCATTTAACACTTGAGCTATATAATCATTTTAGCAAGTTTTGCACTTTTTTAATTTGGTCTTTTTTAATTAATTGACTATCCAAACGTTAAAATTTCCTAACGAAGCTTTAATACTAACTCAATGACACTCCATAAATATTTATAAAAATATTTATGGCTTGACTTATGCATTCTAGGTCTCGATACCTCGTTTTAGACCCAATTTACCTATTAAATTCTTTTTTTTAAATCCCAAAATTCACTAATTCAAAAATTCTTCTAAATTCACACTTGACCCATAATTATTAATTTATTAAATTTTCAAACTTACTTGTAGAATTTAGTGATCCCCAAATCACTGTTTTCGACACCACTAAAAATTGGGCTGTTATATTGATGATCCCTGAGCTCTCGATAACTACGATATTTATAAAACAGTTGAAAAACACACAAAGTAGCCATATACAAATAAACTTAACATTCAAAACATTAAAGCATCATCAAATTACATATATTCCATAGCCAAATAATATCTCAAACCACAAAGTTCATATACATTTAACATATTCCCAATTCATTTACACATACAGCATATTTTCTCATACTTATAACCTCTATCATCACTTGTACAAATACTTACCTTTTATTCTTAAACATAATATACATTTCAAACGTACCTGAATTAGCTCACATCACATATAATCATTCGTTTCTTGGAATGCCCGTTGAACCATTCAGAATCATAAGGATACGCGGATAACTCGAAAAGCTCATACAATGCCAATGTCACAGACGTGGTCTTACATGTAATCAAATATCGATGCCACTATCTCAGACAGGGTCTTACACGAAATCAAATACGATGCCAACGTCTTAGACGTGGTCTTACACGTAAATCATAAGTTGATACCAATGTCCCAGACGTGGTCTTACACGAAAACACATATCGGATCCTATGTCATGACGTATGTATCCTAACTATTCCTATGGTTCATACGGAGCTTTTTGGATTCGGAACTTTGTCGATACTTTCTCGGATATCTCACATTTCTCAACTCATATAGTCATTCATCACAATTCAATAGCATATAATCGATAGTAATTCAATTCAAAACACATTTATTTGTATATTGACTTAACTCGTACGGATTTGGATAGACGAAATCAGCTACTCGATGACTTTTGACGTTCCCCAATCTAATTCCATTTTCTTTAGTTCTTGATCTATATAAACTCAAATTTTAATCGTTTATTCACCAAATCATTCAAATCATTCAAATCAATCCAAAAGTACATATTTAGGGCATTTTACAAATTAGCCCTCACATTTTCACACTTTAACACTTTAGTGCTTAATTCAGAAAATCATAAAATACACAAAATTTCCTTTTACACAAGCTTAGCCGAATATAAATAGTATTCATACAAACCCCCATATTTCATTTATTTTACATTTTAGTCCCTCAACTTACAAATCTCACAATTTAGCCCATTTTATTCAAATTCATCAAAAATTCAAAGACAAAACTTAGTAATCTAACACATATTTTCATATACTATCATCCAACTTCACAAAGCTCACATTATCAACAATGGCATAACTCAAAATCATCAACAAAATAAAAAATTCAAACATGGGCTTGATAGAACTTTAAGCAACGATCACAAAAACGTAGAAATTATCAAAAATCGATCAAAAATACATACCTATTTAGTCAAAACAAGTGTTGAAGCCCTATTTGGATGAGAGAGCCTTTCTTTCTTTTAATTTTCGGCAATGGTGAATGATAATGATTTGATTTTCATGCTTTTGATTAATTAAATTATCATTATTATACATTTTACAAATTTAACCTTTTTTAATCCATTATAAAACCACTTAATGGATGGTTATTAATGTCCATTCATAAGTTCAATGGTCAAATAACAACATAAGGACCTCTCATTTAATAAGACATAACAAATAGACACACTTAACATATAGCATGCAACTTTTACATTTTACGCGATTAGGTCTTTTTATCAAATTAAGCACACAAATGATCGAATTTACATACGAAACTTTCACAGATGTCAATTCACATATTTTAAGCACAGAAAATAATATTTAAATATTTTTTAACTCTAATTTGTTGTCTTGAAACCACTATTCCGACTAGGGTCTAAACCAGACTATTACATGAATGAATTAGGCGTGTTTTAAGGAACTAGTACCAAACCCTATAGTTGGGTTTCAAAGAGGCCATCTTCAAGGTATAATAGTCTTGTCTTTACATCATCCACTTAGCACCTGCTACACATAGGTCTTGAGGAACTTAATTTAGACCATCCTTAGTGATTATATCGGCAAACTTAGTGTGTTCATCTTGAACATTAGATAGTCCGTACTGAACATTGATGGAATATTCATCAAAGAGCACTGATGCTCCCCGCACATAAATAAAAGCATTGTTGGGAGAAGTAACATGAGCATAAAACTCACGAACCACCTTTGTCTAAACATTCACTGGATGCAAATAGAAAATCTGCCATCCATGCTGTTCTACCTTAGAAGAAATAGACTTATCATCTATAAATCACTTTACAAAACATGTATATCAAGCACTAAGCTTTCATAATTCATCATTAAACATCATAAAACACATGAATTCATCAATGAAATCTTTCAAAATCATCAACCAATTCAAAAATTGGGGCATGGGCTTGATAGATTACTAAGTAACAATATCAAAAATGTAAAAATCATCAAAAATCGAGTTCAAAACATACCTTAATCACCAAATCTCCTAGCCGAACCCTAAGCTTGAATTTTATTCTTTTTCTTTTGATAATTTCAGCTAATAAGGATGAATAAATCATCCATTCCCTTATTTTCTTTTATTATAATACATATTAATATTAATACATCATTTACCATTTTGCCCTTCATTAATAAACATTCAAAACATTAACATATAAGGTAATTATTGTACAATTACCATATAAATGACATATTAACAACATAAGGACCTCTCATTTAAAGAGACATAACAAATAGGCACACTTAACATATGGCAATCAACTTTTACATTTTATGCGATTAGGTCCTTTTATCAAATTGAGCACACAAATGATTAAATTTTCATACGGGACTTTCCCACATGTCAATTCACATATTATAAGCATGAAAAATAATATTAAAATACTTTTCTAACTTGAATTTTGTGTTCCCAAAACCACTATTTCGACTAGGATCTAAATCAGGCTATTACAACTCTCCCCCCTTAGGGATTTTCGTCCCCGACAATCTTACCGGTGAATAGGTTTGGATATTATTTTCTTATAGCATCCTCATGTTCCCATGTGGCTTCTTCAACCTCGTGCCGATGCCACAATACTTTCACTAATGCAATTTTCTTCTTTCTCAACTCTTTAACCTCGCGAGTTAAGATACAGATCGGTTCTTCTTCATAAGGCATATCAGGCTGAATTTCAACCTCAATCGAGGAAATAACATGCGAAGGATCTAATTTGTATCTTCGTAGCATCGATACGTGAAATACGTTATGGATCTTTTCTAGCTCAGGTGGCAATAGCAATCTATACTCAACTAGCCTGACACGCTCTATAATTTCATACAGTTCGATGAACCTTGGATTCAATTTGTCTTTACAACCGAATTGAAGTATTTTATTCCACAGAGATACTTTCAGAAACAATTTGTCACCGATCTCAAATTCAATGTCTTTTCTTTTCAAATCTGCATATGATTTCTGACGATCCGTTGCTGCTTTTAGACTATCACGTATTACTTTCACTTTTTCTTTTGTTTCTTTGATCAAATCAACCCTGTGAATCTTATTCTCACTAAACTCTGTCTAGTACAATGGTGTTCGGCATTTTCGACCGTATAAAACCTTGTAAGAAGCCATTTTGATACTCGATTGAAAGCTATTATTATATGGAAATTCAATCAATGACAAGTATCGTTCCCACGTACCTTCAAACTCAAGAATACAACATCTCAACATATCCTTGAGTATCTGAATAATCCGTTCAGATTGACCATCCGTCTGTGGGTGGAAAATAGTGCTAAAGTGTAGTTTCGTACCTAATGCATCTTGCAGTTTCTTCCAAAATCGTGACATAAACCTCTGATCTCTATTTGAAACAATAGAAATAGGTATCCATGCAATCTCACAATCTGAAAAATATACAACTCAGCAAGCTTATCAAGTGAATAATCTATACGAACTGGGATGGAATGAGCCGATTTAGTCAATCTTTCATCCACAACCCAAATTGCATCTTTCTTACTCGGTGACAGAGGTAAACTCGATAAAAAATCCATCGTGATTCTGTCCCATTTCCACTCTGGAATCACAATCGGTTGTAACAAACCAGATGGCACCTGATGTTTAGCTTTGACTTGCTAACAGATTAAACATTTCGAAACAAAATCTGAGATATCTCTTTTTATTCCAGACCACCAGTAATGCTGTTTCAAATCATTATACATTTTTGTACCACTCGGATGTACAGATAAACGACTGTTGTGAGCTTCGTTAAAAATCATCTGAATCAACTCTGAATTTCTTAGAACACAAATCCGATCTCGAAATCTCAAGAAATATTCATTATCAACTCAGAATTCTAAATCAGGGTTCGTATCACATTCAGCTCGTTTTTCTAACAATTCATTATCAACCTTCTGTGCATCATAAATCTACTGAATAAATAATGAACTCGCTTTCAACTCCGCTAAAATCGAACCATCATCAGAGAAATTTAACTGAGTATTCATTGTACTCGATGCAAACAATGATTTCCTACTTAGAGCATCAGCAACAACATTAGCCTTTCCTTATAGCATCCCGATTTGGGCCTAGTCAGAATAGTGGTTTTGGAACCACAAATCCGATGAGAAACATTTTATTTTTATTATATTTTTCTGGTCTACAATTTCACAAAATTATTTCATTAAAATTTAGTTCAAAAATTTTGACATTTGGGCACTTAATTTAGTCAAAAGGACTAAATAGTAAAAAGTGCAAAAGTTAAGTTTTACATGCTAGAGGTGTCCAATTGTTATGAAATTTTAAATTGGAGGTCCTTATATGATAATTAGACCATTGGTTAAGTTGAGGGACAAAAATAGACATGGTTAGGTATGTTTCCAAAGTTTTTCATTAAGGGCATTTTGGTCATTTAGTTATTAAAATGAATTAAAAACAAAATTAAAAGCCAATTTTTGTCCATCTTCAACATCTTGGCCAAAAATTGCATGGAGAAACCATGTATAAGGTTTTTCAATCTTCCAATCTCGATTGTAAGTTCGTTCTAGCCCCGTTTTTTAATGATTTTTAAGTTTTTACAATTCCCGTAACAAGATCAATCTATTTCTACCATTAATTTGAGCTAGGGTTTATGTCTAAAAATTGACCCATGCATGCATTTTGATGCCTAATGGTAGAAAATAAGAGTTGGGTGTTAAATAAATGAGTTTTACTAAGCGATTTTCGATGAAAATGTCCGAAAGGACCATTTTGTAAAAGTTGTAAAAATGGTATAAAAGTGTGTTTTGATGAGAATTTTGCTTTGCTATAGTTGTGAAAATGGTTCAGCTAGGCTTAAAGAGTGAGGAAATTGAATAAAAATTATTTTACGAGCCTAGGGGGAAAAGTGTAATTTTGACAAAGTTTAGGGGCAAAAATGTAATTTTTCCAAAATATGATTTTTTATCACATTAAATAATGTGACTAATAATTAGACTAAATGTGCTATTATAGATCAAGAAAAACAAGGATTGGACCTAGATCGGGTGAAAAATGGAAAATCGACGGTTAGGTTCCTTTTTGCTATTTTGGTGTCGAGGTAGTTATGTGTGAATAATAGTGCAATGCTATATTTGAATTGAAAATTCTATATTATTATTGCACGAATGGAATGATTTAATATATTTAAAAGTGATGAAAGAATGGTATATAAAATTTGTGAGAACAATGATATATGAATAGTAACACATGAAATGTTGGATGGCTCAATCATTGATGGCTTGCTATATAATAGCTAAATATATTGAGTATTTGATATGAAATGTTGCTTTATTAAGTTGGATAACTTATGAAAGAGTGAAAAGGAAGGTAAGTCCATTTGCAAGTAAATACAATGTGTGAGGTATGTTAATTGCTTAAATGACGATTATCTGATAAATGTATGCTCTTGATAAGAATATGATTTGAATGCTCAATGTATAAAAATTTTATCAAACATTGACATGATTGATAATAAGAGGAAGAAAAATCTCATTTGAATGAAATAGGATATTCGATGGATTCTTGAAAAGGAATTGATGGTAAAAAGGATCTAGCCTGGACGGGTGATCCAATCCTTATATAGCCCTCCCGAAGAATATGTGTGAACGGATTTAGCCCGACTGGTAATCTGAATTAGGTTCTGAATTTAGCCTAGACTGGTAATTTAGATTCGATCTTATTTGAGTATATGTCGTTGTAGGGGATTTAGCCTGGACTGGTAATCCCGATAATACTCTATGAGTTTATATTATAAGGGATTTAGCTTAGACTGGAAATCCACTGTAAGAAAGGAGGTTCACGAGAGTGTGCTCTTTAAAAAGGGAAATAGTCATGGGTTATAAATTACATTCTTAAAATCCTTAATGAGTATATTTTCAAGGGAAATAGACGGGAGCATCATCTGAATCCTGTACTATGAGACAAATAAATTTTAGTGAAGAAAGGTTGAAGTTATCAAATAGCGAAACAGATGAGAATTTGAATAATAAACTGTACTTATTTGCTAGACCAATAATGCTGAAAATTTTATGATAAAAAGATATGTGAGTCTAGTTTTGAGAAAAATTAGCGGTTTTCAATTTGGAGTCTCATAGCTCCGGATATAAATAATTTAGTGACCATGACTCTAGAAAATAGCTTAACTAGACTTTGAATAAATAGAGAGGAATTAAAAAATAGCATGTTAATACATTTCTTATTATTTTTCATGCGAGCTTACTAAGCATAAAGCTTACTCCCTCCTTTCCATTTCTTTTAGTGTTGTCAGGTCGGCTCGGGGTCGGAGATCGTCAGAGGCAGCATCACACTATCAAGCCAATACCTTTGGAATATTTTTACATATGTTAGAATTATCAAGTGAGCAGCATGTGTAGGGACCTAGTTCTATGACATTTGTTATTATGATTTGGCCAAAAGTATTGACCCATTTTGAGCTATTGTATATGGCCATAAGGTGTGGCTTATATTGATTATGGCTTGTAAGTCTAGCTAGTCAAGTTATGATTTATTACTTATGATGTGAAGATATGATTATGTTTGTTTGTTATGCATGGTTGGCAATATGTCATGTGTGTTGAATACATGTTTTATGACCATGAATTAAATATGTAATATGGAGATGAACATGGAAGTTTGATGATAAGTTGAAATAAATTGGCACAAAGATAACTATGATATGACTAGTCTTGGTTTAATGTGGGAATGTGTAACACATGCATGTTGATAGGTAAATGATATGTTTGTATCATAATTGAGGATGTTGAATGCCATTGGATCCATGTATATGTGTATGCATGTAAGGGTAACAAAAAGGCTTGGAAAATAGCATAAGAGTTAACTACATGAGATGAGACAACCGTGTGTCTCCACCGTGTGAGGGACACAACTTGGTGACACGAGCGTGTGGTATAGCCGTGTGGTTCAATTTGTTTAATGATGTCATAAACAAATAGTTACATGGCCTGAGGACACGGGCGTGCCCCTGTGTCCACACGGGTGTGTGACCCTGTTTCATGAGAAAAATTTCTAAGTTTTCCCAGAATTTTCCAAAGTTCTCAGTTTAGTCCCGAACATTTTCTAAAGTATGTTTTGGGTTTTGTAGACCCAAATAAGGGACTATGTGCATGTGATTGAATGTTTTGAAAAATAAATGAAATTTTATGGATCGATTTGCATGATTGCTTGTGTTTAAGTTTGGTAATGCTTCGTATCCTATCCCGGTGTCGGACAGGGTAGGGGTGTTACATTTAGTGGTATCAGAGCTATGGTTTAGTCAGTTCTTGGACTAGCCTAGCATATGTATGAGAGTCTAGCTATACATACCCCCAATCTAAGATAGTGTGATGTTTCCCAACGCGTATGATAGCCACTTTGTTTAGACAAAGGTACTCTCCAACCGAGCTACATCTAACCATATTGATTGTGATAAGGAGGTATTTGAGTAAAGCGCAGTTATGAGAAGTTGAAACTTGGAAAAGTACGAATAAGATTCATAATACCTTGTTATGGATTAAATGTAATAGTCCTGATTGGATATTAAAATTTGATAGATTGCAATGAATTATTGAAATGAGATGAAGGATTATATGGCACAATGAGCTTACCTATGATTGATTGATAATTCCATGATGTACGTGACTGAATTGCTCGAGTAAATGCATGTGTTTAGATAACTTATCAAGAATTTTAACGGGATGAGTATTCATGTATATCTGTTTGGATGATTATGCTTGGCAAGCTCGTATAGCTTGAGTTTAAATTGCTTGGACTAATTTATATGATTGTAAAGATATATCTAACTGGTGGTGTACGAGGTAAAAGTATAGATTGTGATAAAATTATCCATGTTTGTGCCATTGTATGATATCATGTGCATGACTTGTATGATTATATGAGTAGATAAGTAAAGTTATCCAGAAAACATGGAATGCATGCATAAGTAACTTGTTAAAATGAGATAAATGGAAAGTGGGCGTAAAATCAGTATGAAAGTTAGTTTACTCGAAATGATTAACATGATTTGTGATGATGTTGCTATGATGATGAAAATTGTGTTACATGTATATGCATAGGAGAGTCGAGTTAGAGGCCCTATGACCCCCTACCAAAGTGGTGTTTTATAATGGAAATTCCTGATATTTGTGTTGAATAAGTTCTCAGGTGAGAAACCAAAAAGTTTAGTGATAGAATGGTAATAAGCATGATTAGAGATTGAGAATGGGTTGATAAGTATAGACATGAGCTAGAAAGATATTGAATTGACTGAAAGATTGTTTAATTTTCGCAACATCACAGTTAGTGAAAAAGGTTAATTTTGGTAAAACGATCTATCCTGGTATGACGTTGAGAAATGGATTGATTGAAATTCCCTCATGAGCTGATCTCATTTAATGAAAAGAATAATATGGAAATTTTGATGTTGAAAATAGTTAAAGGAATAATGTTTGAAATGCGAGATGTTTGAGAATAGTAATTATTGTGAGCAGATGATGGCTATCTCTTTTAAGGCATCCTATGAGTCCATTTATTTTGGGAAATTTGTTGTAGTGGTTGTATATTCTCTGATGAATTTTTGTAATATGGAAATGTTCCCTGATCTTAATGATAGACAATGGCATTGTCAGTCTGATTGGTACATAATCTACATGATCCTATTTCTTTCTGGTATTCTGTTACCTTACGCCTGTTGAGAATTGATGAAAAGAGAGTGTATGATGCTATGATTTGGTTACTTTTAATAGTTGATTTGCTCGATATGTATATGGAAGGTACATTTTTCTTGTTGCATCTATCTTTGGTGGTCAGAATGATATTTTCTTCTGGATTTATTTATGTTGGATTTCTATATTCTAGATTTCTCCGTTATGGATTTCCTTATCTTGAACTCTTGGTCATCTTTATCTCATAACTTATCGAACATGGCTTATCGTTAAATTATGACCTTTAGATTGCGATATATATATCAAGTATGATTATGCTTCTGATTTGATCATGGTAATCTAGTGATCTTAGTGTTTGGATGTCTCCAAATTTTCATATAAGGATTTAACATTGGCAAAGGCTTAAGTGGTAAAGTCTTCTTTTTGTGAAATTAATGGCTTAATTCATGATTGGAAAAGTTTGGACAGATGAGAACATTGTTAACCGAAGCCTTTGAACTGGTCTAATTTGTGTTGAGCAAAGACTTCCTGCTTTTTAGTTATGTATTGTTGTTTGAATGGTGATGTTTTTTAAGACAATAAGGCAAGTGATAGCTTAAGGCATCTGGTGTTACAGAAAGACATGAGTTTGTTATAGTGCAAATGACTTGGGTATTAAAACATGATGAGATAGTTATTGTATGATCCTTATGTAAGAATATTTGAAATGTTAATGGGGTTAAAGCCGAGCATCAGGTTCTACCAGAGTTATATCTACCAGTATTGACATTAGAATGGAAATAGAGAAAGTTAATATGGATTTTCTTGTCTGGATTATTCCTGTCCTTGAAAGAGGAATGTGATATGTAGCGTGTTGTTAAATGTTATGAGATTTGTAAATTATGCTGGTATGCCTGAATGTCTGCTCATCAGATTCATGGAATTCTGTGTCTTTATGATTGAAGGATTTCTTGGAATACTAGTCTCCACCAATCGAATTGAGATCCGGGTTTCATATCATGATTTCTTGGGAAAGCTAGGGGAGGCTTTGAAATGAAAGGTAACTGAGAGTTGAATTGGCAAATAATCAGACTGTGTGGAATTATAAAGAGTATGAGGCCGAGATGAACTGGCTAGTTTCACTATTTGAAATCGAAAGAGATTCAAGTATGAATGTATATGTAACATGATAGTATGGATCGGACTTTTGAGTACATGAACTTTTTGATAGAGATTAAGTTTCAGTGAAAGTGTTGTAAAGCAAAAATCACTTATGATTCTTGTATGTGAAATTTAAAGAGATAGGTAGTAAAAGCTCAGCTTGAGTGAAAGTTTTTTTTGACATCGATTATAGGATTCAGGAAAATAAGAGAAAAACCAAAACCACTTTTTCGGTAAGATTTTCAAGGACGAAAATCCCTAAAGAGGGAAGAAATGTAACATCCCAATTTTGGGCCTAGTCGGAATAGTAGTTTTGGGACCACAAATTCGATGACAAAATTTTTATTTTTATTATATTTTTATGGTCTGCAATTTCACGGAATGATTTCATGAAAATTTCGTTCAAAAATTTTGACGTTTGGGCACTCAATTTAGTAAAAAGGACTAAATCGTAAAAAGTGCAAAAGTTGAGTTTTACATGCTAGAGGTGTCCAATTGTTATGAAATTTTAAATTGGAGGTCCTTATATGGTAATTGTACCATTGGTTAAGTTGGTGGACAAAAATGGACATGGCAAGGCATGTTTCCAAAGTTTTTCATTAAGGGCATTTTGGTTATTTAGTTATTAAAATGAATTAAAAACAAAATTAAAAGCCAATTTTTGTCCATCTTCAACCTCTTGGCTGAAACTTGCTTGGAGAAACCATGGATAGGGTTTTTCAAGCTTCCAAGCTCGATTGTAAGTCCGTTCTAGCCCTATTTTTAATGATTTTTACGTTTTTGCAATCCCCGTAACAAGATCTATCTATTTCTACCATTAATTTGAGCTAGGGTTCATGTTTAAAAATTGAACCATGTGTGACATGCATGCATTTTGATGTCTAATGGTAGAAAAAGAGTGTTGGGTGCTAAATAAACAACTTTTACTAAGCGATTTTCAATGAAAATGTCCGAAAGAACTATTTTGTAAAAGTTGTAAAAATGGTATAAAAGTGTGTTTTGATGAGAATTGTGCTTTTCTATAGTTATGAAAATGGCTCGACTAGGCTTAAAGAGTGAGGAAATTGAATAAAAATTATTTACGAGTCTAGGGGTAAAATGTAATTTTGACAAAGTTTAGGGTCAAAAAATATAATTTTTCCAAAATATGATTTTTTGATCACATTAAATAATGTGACTAATAATTAGACTAAATGTGCTATTATAGATCAAGGAAAATGAGGATTGGACCTAGATTGAGTGAAAAATGGAAAATCGACGGTTAGGTTCCTTTTTGTTATTTTGGTGCCGAGGTAAGTTTGTGTGTCAATAATGTTGCAATGCTGTATTTGAATTGAAAATTCTATATTATTATTTCACGAATGGAATGATTTAATATATTGAAAAGTGATGAAAGAATGGTATATAAAATTTGTGAGAACAATGATATATGACTAGTAGCAATGAATTGTTTGATGGTTCAATCATTGATGGCTTGCTATATAATAGCTGAATATATTGAGAATTTGATATAACATGATGTTTTATTAAGTTGGATAACTTGTGAAAGAGTGAAAAGGAAGGTATGTCCATTTGCAAGTAAATACAATGTGTGAGGTATGTTAATTGCTTAAATGATGATTATATGATAAATGTATGCTCTTGATAAGAATATGATTTGAATGCTCAATGTATGAAAAATTATGAAACATTGACATGATTGATAATAAGAGGAAGAAAAACCCCAGTTGAATGATATAGGATATTCGATGGATTCTTGAAAAGGAATTGATGGTAAAAAGGATCTAGCCCAGACGGGTGATCCAATCCTTATATAGCCCTCCCGAAGAATATGTGTGAACTGATTTAGCTGGATGGGTAATCCGAATTAGGTTTTGAATTTAGCCTGGACTGGTAATTCAGATCCGATCTCATTGAGTATATGTCGTTGTACGGGATTTAGCCTGGATTGGTAATCCCGGCAATACTCTATGAGTTTCTATTAAAGAGGATTTAGCCTAGACTGGTAATCCCGCTGGAAGAAAGGAGGTTTGTGGGAGTATGCTATTTAAAAAGGGAAAATACAAATTGACGGACATGAACTTGTAAAGTGATCTACCCTCCCGAAGAATATGTGTGCTGAAATGGATTTAGCCTGGACAAGTAATCCGATTAGGATCTGAATTTAGCCTGGATTGGTAATTCAGATCTGAGCTCATTAGAGTATATGTCATTGTAGGGGATTTAGCCTGGACTGGTAATGCCGCCATAAGAGCGAGGTTCGCGGGAGTGCATACTTGATATGATCACTTGTATGAATTGACAATGAATGGGATATCTATCGAGATTCTGAGAAATTCGATGAGATTAATATGAGAAATGAAATAAAAGGGTTCTTGCCATGATAAACTCATTTATATTATATGATACTATTATGATGCATATGAATTGTCACGTTTCGACGAGTGTTGTGCTATGTGATAACACAGGTAAGTATTCGAAACCCATGGACTTGTGATAAGAATGAAAATGAATGAGTGATACTTATGAGAGTAATTTTATGGCTCGGTTTGCATGATTGCTTGTGACTAAGTCTGGTAATGCCTCGTATCCTGTCCCAGCATCAGACACGAGTAGGGTATGTTACATTCTCGGATGGTAATCAATTACAAGCTTGTAGTCTTTTAACAACTCTAACCATCTCCGCTGTCAGAAATTCAGATCTTTCTGAGTCATCAAGTATTTCAAACTTTTGTGATCAGAATATACAAAGCATTTCTGTGACACTCCTAACCAGTATCCGTCACCGGACTAGGTTTAATGGCCTTACCGGAAAAATCGGAACATTTGACAAATAATTCACAAACATCATTCACCTATAATCAAACATTACCATAGAGTCCCTTTTATAGGTCATCGAGACCTTAAGCATGCATTAGAAAGGGGTTGGGACCAAACCGAACAGATACAAAACTTTTCGAAACTTAAATAAATTTTTTAAGTTACAGAGGTCACACGCCCATGTGAATAGGCCGTGTGGATCACACGGCATTAGACATGCCCATGTGTCTAGACCATGTCAAATCAGGGCATGCATAATGACTTAATCTCACGGCCACAAGACATGCCCGTGTGCCTTGGCCGTGCTCAAGACTGACTTAAAATCGTAGGGTACCCTAAGGGACACATGGTGTAACAACCCGATTTTGGGCCTAATCAAAATAGTGGTTTTGGAACCACTATTTCAGGGCCGAAGAAATTATTTTTAATGTTATTTTATGTGTTATAGCATGACTTCATAGGTGCATGAAAAATTTGGTGAATTAATTTTAACATTTGTGAGCATAATTGCGAAAAAAGGACTAAATCGCATAAAGGGAAAAATTTATGTTTTACTACCCAAATGTGTTAAATAGATAGAGAACCATAATTGGAGGTCTTTAAAGTGCAAATAGACCCTTAAATAAAGGTTGGCCTGCCATAGAGACAAAGGTAAGACAATTTTCGAAGTTAAGTGGAATTTGGTGGCTTATTTGACTAAAAAGAAAATAAAATAAAGAGGGAATGATATCATCTTCTTCTCATCCCTTTCTCCACCGAAAATACCAGTAAAGAGGGGCTTTTTGAAGCTTTAAAATTTCAGCTAGGTTATCCTCTTGCAAGTAAGTGATTTTGATGACTTTTCTTGATGATTTTTACATTTTTGGGACCCCTAAAGCTTAATCTAGCTATTGAGGGGACTATTTTGCAAAATGGTTGAGAGTTAAGGGCTTTTCCATGAAAGTATGTGTATTGTTAACTAAAATTTTATGGAAGAATATGAGTCTTGGTTGTGTAATAAACAACTTTTGTGAATGGATTTTCATGGAAAACACCTAAAAGGGCCACTTTGTAAAAGTTATAAAATAGGTTGTAATTGTGTGAAATAGTGGAAATTTGGGGTTTTCATAAGAGTACTAATTGGTCTATTAGGCTTGGCTAATAAGGAAATTCGATAAAAATCAATTTCCAGTCCTAAGGGTAAAATGGTCATTTTGTGAAAGTCTAGGGGTAAATGGTCATTTTGCCAAAAATGTGAATTTTGATTTTCCAAATTTATTTAGTGATTAAATGAGTGAATTTCATCATGTTAGATCAAGAAAATCAAGATTTGGGCTTGAATTGAGAAAGTGCATGGTTAAGGATAAAAAGAGAATAATTAGCCGAAATTGCATTTGAGATAAGCCTGTATGATTAAATGAGCATGATATTTATGCCATTGTTATTATACTTGAAAATCTATTGCTATTATACTTGAAAATATATCTTGCCATGATTGTATTAAAGTTTATGTTGATGATATTGTATATAAGAAAGTGATGTCAAATGTAAATAACAAAAGTGATGTCAAACGTAAATAACATTATGTGTTGATTGAATGCTTGGACATTTGATGAAATATGATATTCCATTGAAGTGAGTAAGTTGTATGTAAATAATACAACTACATTGTTATTATATGTATTTAAATTGTTATAGCATGAATTGCTTGGTTGTGGAAATGATTATGTATGATGAATATTGATATAGTAGAATTCCCTTTGAACCTTAAGAAACAATTCGAATGTTCATGCCATGACATTCGGGTTATTTGTGTGCTAGTGTAAGATATGTTTGGGACATGCATTGACCACATTATGAGAGCCAGTGTAAGACCATGTTTGGGACATGGCATCGGCATTGAGACGAGAGCTAGTGTAAGACATGTCTGGGACATGCATCGGCTACGAAATGTGTGACAGCCCTAAATTGACCCTAGTCGAAAAGTGGTTTCGAGACCACGAAACCGAGTGTTATAAATAATTAAAAGTTATATTCTGTGTTTATGATGTGAGTAAATGCATGTGTGAAAGTTTCATACTTTAATTTGGTCAGTATATGTGAAATTTATTAGTAGGGACTTATGTGAGACAATTTAGAAATGTGCTAGGCAAGTGCTAAAGTGGCCTATTAATATATGTGGGAAAGTGCTTGTACTTGCATGTCAAATTAGCCAAACTATAGGTAGTGGCCGGCCATGCTACAAATTATATAATCAAATGTGAATTTTCTATTAACTTTAATTAGCTAGATGCCATATTAGTATGGATGATGTAATAAAATAAGGAAATGATAATTAAATGAAGAAAATGGGTGAAAGAAACAAAGTCTTCATCCATGTTTCTTCCTAGCAGATTCTAAAGAAAGAAAAGAACAAGAGCATTCGGTGATCTTGAACTCAAAATAAGGTGAGTAGTTCATGCTAATTCTTGAAATTTTAGTATATTTTGAGTTAGTTCTTAAGTTCTTTGCTTAACCCATGACAAAATTTTGAGTTGGGTAATGTCTTAAGCTTTCGGCCATAGTAGAAATTAAGGGGTTAGATTGTTATTTTTTTTGTGGTTATTTGAAGTTGAACTAATTAATACTTAAGTGTTAGTATTTGTACATGAAATAGATGAATGTGGAATTGTTGAGTTACTTGAACAATTCGGCTTTGTAATTGATTTCTTTTTAGTATAAACCTTGAGTAATGCTAGACATAGATTTTGGTTTTGATAGTGCTAATATGAGTTTAATTAATTCAATTTTGATAATATAATGATAGCTTAAGATAAACAACATTCGGTTATGAATTTTTGTGTTAAAACAAAAATGGAAAATTATGTGTTTGACTAAAGAAAAGAAATCGTTGAAGAATGTTTGTGAACTTGGTGAGTGTATTCGGTTAGTGAGCAAATGAATAAAAAATTTGGAATTTGATTTTTGTTTGGGTATGTATGACCAAGCATATTCGGCCACATACATGATATAATTACATGATGTTATATTATGATTATTGAGCTTATGTATGTGGGTGCATGTATATCTAGTAATATAAGGTCATTTGGTTTTGATAGTCGACTGATAAGTTGTTACTTTAATTACAAGAGCATTTGGTGAAAGTAACATTTGTGTATGAACACATATATTAGTTATGAAATCGGTAGGTTTAAGATAAATTGTGGTAATGATAATATATCAAAATGAGATGGATATTTGATTACCGAATGCGAATAATAAGTAAACACTCTTGATCGAAATATTAAACGTCTCTATTTATACTTATTTAGCTCAAGAGCAAGTGGGGTCAAAGTTGGATAAGGGAAAGGAAAAAGTGATCGAATAGCTGTTGAAATCGTTTGACAACATCCGAGGTAAGTCTTTGAGTAATGGAACGTAGTTTATGAGTTGATTGAGTTATGACGTATAAGCATAACAAATAAATGGTGATATAATGATTCTACTTGAATTATATGTCGAGATAATTAGTTTGTACTTATGACGGGTAGCCGAATGTGCATAGAGATTATGTCGTAAAGCAAATCAAATCATGCTCTTTGTATGTGGCTATTGAGCCGAAAATGGGAATGGTTGATAGGTGTCTTGTGTTTGAGTTCTAGTGATGAAAATGAAATATAGATGTGATATGATTTATTGATATATGTGCATGAATATTCGGATGATAACCGGGCTAGGTCCCGAAGGCCTTTGTGCTAGTGACTAATTCCGGGCTAAGTCCCGAAGGCATTTGTGCGAGTTACTATATCCGGGCTAAGTCCCAAAGGCATTCGTGCGGGTTACTAAATCCGGGCTAAGTCCCGAAGGCATTTGAGCGAGTAGCTATATCCGGCTAAATCCCGAAGGTACTTGGTTTGGGAATGAGCGACCTTGCTGTAATAATTTCAATTAATACGCTCGTAAAATCCCAACGATGAGGTATGTTTCGTATATGCATTGGAATAGTTGATTCCTTTTAAATAGTATTCGCTCAATCGATTAACAAGCTTCCGGCCTTTAGTCAAGTTGATTCCTTATGTATGAATATAAGGGTTGGAAATGTGAAGTAGGTATGATTTTGAGAATATGTGTATATGAAATTATTCGTTTGGTCACATGAATGCTATACTTCAGTTGTGCATAATTTCATTACTCAAACTTACTAAGCATTAAATGCTTATTCCGTTGCTTTGATTCTCTGTTTTATAGATTTTGTTCGTCAGCTATCAGACTCGGAGTGTCGAAGTCGAAGTCGCCCACACTATCAAAGCCCTTTTGATACTCTTTTAGTTGAACTCTGATAATGGCATGTATAGGGCTGCCCTTTGTTGTTAGTCAAGTACTTTGGTATTGTATATATTTGGATAGCCATGCGAAAATGGCTTATATATTTTGAGCATAGCGTTATAATCATTTTGTATATATATGGTTATTGAGAGGTGTGGAAATGCTTGGCAATGATTAGCCATTGGAATGGTTAATCACGATCATATTTTGTGCTATGTATGTTAAAGGGCTAGTTGAATCATGGAAACTATGAAATAGGTAAAGTCTACCTTAAAAATAGATGCTGACAGCAGCAGTGGTGTGGATCTGAAAAATCACTAAAAATAGTATGAATGGAATTAAATAGAGAATAAATTATGTAATCGAATCTTGATGAATCTATTTTCATATGGAAGAAACGAAACGATCATATGAGTCGTATTTTAAGAGATGTTTAAGTTTTAGTGAAACAGGGCCAGAGCGATTTCTGGATCCCCTGTTCTGACTTTGGAAATTCACTATAAATTAACCAGAGATAATTAGAAGTCATTCCCTATATGTAAAGATTTCTTTTCGAGTTTAGTTTCTTTAGAAATAAACGGCATAAATATTGAAGCCCTGTACAGGGAGATATCTAAGTCGTAATGCATAAAGGTCAGAGTAGTCGAACCCTGAAACATGGGAGACTTTAACTAATAAACTGTACTAATTGGCCAAACCAAAAATTATAAAAAAAAATTTGTAGATGGATATATGAGTCTAGTTTCAGGGAAAATTTACGGAATCAATTTTCGAGTTTTGGAACTCGAGATATGATTTTTAAGATGACGTGACACAGTTAGCCAGCTTGTCTGGAAATTTTAAAATGAACTGTATAAATAATTGAATTAAGTCCGTTAACACCTCGTGTCTGACTCCGGCGACGGTCTTGGGTACGCGGCGTTACAAAAGGTGTCAGTGTAAGACCATGTCTGGGACATGGCATCGGCACGGATATGTGAGAGCTAGTGTAAGACCTTGTCTAAGACATGGCATTGGCATTATACCCTATGTTTGAATCATAGTGAATATCTGATAGCTTTTCGAATGGTTCAACGGTGAGAGTTACGGTTTAAGCTAAATGAGAAAGGTTATGACCATATTATGAGTGGTACAGGTACATACATGAAATTGATGAGATGTGAATTCAATTCATGTTATATGATTAGTAAGAAATGAATATGAGCATGTTGAGTAACACAGGTATGCATGCCAAGCTCATGAGAAATGACTTCAATTTATGATGCACATTTGGTGAAGATGTAAATAGGTAATTCATGCCTATGAGAATGATTTTGTGATGACCTCGCGATTATAGGTCTATACTTATGATGTATGAATATGTAACCTTACCAATATGGTGAAAATGAATTAATATGGTGTCATAAACTTAGTATCGATAATTTACACTAAAACAGTTTTGGACAACAGCCATAGTCCTACTTTGAAAATCCACCAAAAATTGTTGAAATTGAGTTAGAGGCTTAATAAAATATGAAATTAAAGCCCTATTAGTCTAGTTTCAGATAGAAGAAACGGTGTAAGCAAATGAGTTTCATATTTTGAAATATTTAAATTTTTATGAGACAGAGTCAGAATGACTTTGAAATCCCCTTTTTTGATTTGAGAAAATCATTGAAAATTGGGTTATAATTTATATGCTTAGAATTCTTAATGAGTCTATTTTTAATAGAAATAGAAGGGAACATCATCTGAGTCTCGTATTATGAGATAATTAATTTTTAGTGAAGAGGGGTCAGAACTGTTAGACAGTAAAAAAGGGGTAACTTTAAGGAATAAACTGTACTAAATAGCTGAACCAAAAATTCTGAAAATTTTATGGTAAGAGGATATGTGAGTCTAGTTTCAGGGAAAATTAGTAGAACTTAATTTGGAATTCTGTGGCTGCAGATATAAATTATTCAGTGACTGACTCGAGAAAGTACTTGACTGGAACATGAGAAAAAATGCAATTTAGGTTGTATTACCACGAGAAGCAAGTTGATAAATTGCTTATTATTTTCATACGGTCTTACTAAGCTATAAAGCTTACTCCCTTCCTTTTCTTCCCTAAGAAATGAATGTGAAATAAGGAATCTAGACTTGGCATTACATGAGTAGATGCATTACTTGTAAGAGGACATGTTAATGTTAAGGATATGTCTATATAAAGAGTGTTTAATCACTAAAATGATGCCATGATTTGCGAATTTGTTGTGCATAAGGTAGTCAGAGATTATGGGTAACATGAAGGCTTGAAAAATAGCCTAAATGTTGGCCACATGGGCTGAGACACAGCCGTGTGAGGGACACGGCCTGGAGACATGGGCGTGTGGCCCGGCCGTGTGGTTCGATGTGCATGCTGACATCATAAACAGAGAGTTACACGGCCTGAGGACACAAGCGTATCAAAGGCACACGGGCGTGTGACCCTGTTTCATGGGAAAATTTTCTAAGTTTTCCTGAAACTTCTCAAAGTTCTCAGTTTAGTCCCGAATCAATTTTGATAAATGTTTTGGGCTTCGTAGACCCAAATAAGGGACAACATGCATGTGTTTGAAAGGTTTTGAATTAAAAGAGATTTTATGGCTCGGTTTGCCCATGAATCTGTATGTTTAAGTCTGATAATGCCTCATACCCTGTTCCAGTGCCAGACCTGGGTAAGAGGTGTTACATTTATTGGTATTAGAGCATGGTTTAGTCGATTCTCGGACTAACCTAGCACATGTAAGAGTCTAGCTATACATGACACAAGTTTGTGATAGTGTGTTGTCTCCTAGCGCGAATGAGAACTATCTTGCGTGGGCAAGATACTCTTCAACCGAGCTACACCTGATCACATAGATAATGATGCTAAAGTATTCAATAAAGTACATTTATGAAGAGTTGAAACTCGGAAAGGTACGAACAAGAATTCGTGAAATGTATATGTACATATTTGTGATATGAGAAACATGAAATAGAATGTCTACATGGTATAATGAACTTATCTATGATTGATTGATAATTCCATGGTGTGCATGATTGATTTGTTCGAGTGAATCCATGTGTTTAGGTAACTTACTAAAAATACAGGTAGAAAGAATGTTCATGTATACTTATTTGAATGAATATGGTTGGCAAATTCACATAGCCTAAGTATAAGTGTTAAATTGCTTGGATTGATTTACATGTTTGTAATGATATGCATACGATGATGTTCGAAATGAAAGTTCAGATTGGAATATACTTATCCATGTTTGTTGGCTCTTGTATGATGTTATGTACATGACTGGTTTGATTAAATGAATGGGATAAGTAAAGTTACTCAGAATTCATAGAGTGCATGTATGAGTATACTAGTCTAAATGAGATAACTGGAATGTTGGCACAAAATGAATATGAATGTTGTTCTGTCTGAAATGAATGATATGATTTTGATGATGTTGCTATGATGATGAAAGTTGTGTTACATGTGTATGTATACGAGAGTCGAGTCAGAGGCCCTACGACCTCACCCCCTTACCAGAGTGGTGTATTGTAATGCAATTTCACGAGATTTGTGCTGAATAAATTCACAAGTATGAAACCAAAGAGTTCAGTGGAGAAATATCTATAAACATGATTAGAGATTGAGAATGAGTTGATAAGTAAGCCAGAGCTAGAAAAGTATTAGGTTGACATAAAGATTATGTGAATTATGCACTGTCACAGTTAGAGAAGAAATATACTTTGGTAAATCGAATTACTCTAGTACGAGGTTGAGAAAGTGTAGTAATATGGGATTTGTAATGACAGAAATAGTTAGAGGAATAATATTTGAAACATGAAATGTCTGAGTATGGAAATCATAGTGAGTAGATGATGATTGTCTCTCTTGATATATTTTAAGAGATCGTTGTTCTCAGAAGTATTATAGTGGCTATCTATCTTCTGATGAAATTCTTGTTATATGAGAATGTTATCTGATCTTAATGTCAGAAGAAGACAGTGTCAATTTGACTGGTTTATAATCTACTTTGCTCTACTTCTCTCTAGTATTCTGTTATATTCAGTCTGATGGGAACTTATGAGAAAATACACATGATGCTATTATTCTATTTCTCTCAATTATTGTATTCGATTCCAGTGAGATTAAATGATACTTTCTTCTAAACTTTTTCCCTCTGAGGAATTATTGAAGTCTTTCATATTTTCTTAAGAGGTTGTTTTTGGTCTTCCGGTATAGTCCCGTAGCTTGGGATTTCTCTATCCTGGATTTCTTTACTTGGTTTTCTTGTTATCTTTGTTCCATAATCTGTCAATTATGACTCATGTTCAAAGTGTGTTCTTTAGCTTGCGATAATCATGTCAAGTGTGACTATACTCCTGATTTGATCATGGTAATGTGGTGATTTTAATATTTGGATTTCTTTAATTCATGTATAAGGATTTGACATCGGCAAAGGCCTAAGTGGTGAAATTTTGAATTTCAATTTGTATGATAGATCTCTTTTCATAAGTAAGTTAATTGAAATTAATACCTTCAATTGAGATATCTGTGTTATTTGGGATAATGTAATTGTACGATCTTTGAGAAAGAAAATTGTGGCTACGGGTACTTGGACAGAAAAATCCAAAATTTATATAGAAATTTCGCAAGGAAACCCTCGGGAATAGTGTATTAGTGATCGAATTTGGAACTCGACATTGTTGCTTTTTGTGCATGAATTCTAGAAATGTTGAAAAGTTTAAGGATGTATATCAAGTGTCATCAAAATTATTTCTACCTGTGTTAGCACTAGAATGGAGATGAGAAAAAGTTGATATGGATTTCATGTTTGGATTATTCTTGTCTCTGAAAGAGAAAAATGTTATGAGACTTATTGTTAAATGTTTGACGAGATATGTAAATCATACCGGTATATACTGAACTTTTGCTCATCAGATTCATGGAATTTTGTGTCTTTATGATTGTTGGATTTCTTGGAATTTTAGTCTCCGCTAATCGGATTGAGATCTTGGTTTATCATGATTTCTTGGGAAAGCTAAAGGAGGCTTCGAAATTTAGAAGCAACTGAGAGTTGAATTCGTAAACAATTGGACTGTGTGAAATTATAGAGAGCATGATGGTATGGATCAGACTTTTGAGTGCATGAACTTTTTGACAGAGGTTAAGGTTTGGTGAAAGCGTCGTACAACAAAAAATCGCTCATGAATCGAATATGAGAAATTAATGAGACAAGTATTAAAGGTACAAAAGAGTAAAAGTTCTTTAGCAATGATTGTGAGAAAGAGAAGTTTATGTGAGAAACCAAACCACTTTCCTGGTAAGACTTTCAAGGATGAAAGTCCCTAAGGGGGGAAAATTGTAACAACCTGATTGTGGGCTTAGTCAGAATAGTGGTTTCGGAACCACTATTTCAGGGCCGAAGAAATTATTTTTAATGTTATTTTATGTGTTATAGCATGATTATATAGGTGCATGAAAAAGTTGGTGAATTAATTTTAACGTTTGTGAGCTTAATTGCGAAAAAGGACTAAATCGCATAACGGGAAAAAGTTATGTTTTACTACCCAAATGTGTTAAATAGCTAGAGAACCATAATTGGAGGTCTTTAAAGTACAAATAGACCCTTACATATAGGTTGGCCAGCCATAGAGACAAAGATAAGAAAATTTTCAAAGTTTGGTGGAATTTTGTGGCTTATTTGACTAAACAAAAATAAAATAAAGAGGGAATGTTATCATCTTCTTCTCATCCCTTTCTCCACCGAAAATACCAGTAAAGAGGGGCTTTTTGAAGCTTTGAAATTTCAGCTAGGTTATCCTTTTGCAAGTAAGTGATTTTGATGACTTTTCTTGATGATTTTTACATTTTTGGGACACCTAAAGCTTAATCTACCTATTGAGGGGACTATTTTGTAAAATGGTTTAGAGTTTAAGGCTTTGCCATGAAAGCATGTGTGTTGTTAACTGAAATTTTATGGAAGAATATGAGTCTTGGTTGTGTAATAAATAACTTTTGTGAAAGGATTTTCATGGAAAACACCAAAAAGGGCCATTTTGTAAAAGTTATAAAATAGGTTGTAATTTTCTGAAATAGTGGAAGTTTGGGGTTTTCATAAGAGTAATAATTGGTTGGTTAGGCTTGGCTAATAAGGAAATTTGATAAAAATCAATTTTCGGTCCTAAGGGTAAAATGGTCATTTTTCCAAAAATGTGAATTTTGATTGTCCAAATTTATTTAGTGATTAAGTGAGTGAATTTCATCATGTTAGATCAAGAAAATTGAGATTTGGGCTTAAATTGAGAAAGTGCGTGGTTAAGGACAAAAAGAGAATAATTAGTCGAAATTGCATTTGAGTTAAGTCCGTGTGATTAAATGAGCATGATATTTATGCCATTGTTATTATACTTGAAAATCTATCTTGCCATGATTGTATTAAAGTTTATGTTGATGATATTGTATATGAGAAAGTGATGTTAAATGTAAATAACATTTATGTGTTGATTGAATGCTTAGAGATTTGATGGAATATGATATTCCATTGAAACGAGTAAGTTGTATGTAAATAATACAGCTACATTGTTATTATATGTGTTTAAATTGATATAGCATGAATTGCTTGGTTGTGGAAATGATTATGTATGACGAATACTGATATAGTAGAATTCCTGTTGAACCTTAAGAAACAATTCAGATGTTCATGCCATGACATTCGGGTTATTTGTATGCTAGTGTAAGACATGTCTGGGACATGAATCGACCACATTATCAGAGCCAATGTAAGACCATGTCTGGGACATGGCATCAGCATTGAGACGAGAGCTAGTGTAAGAAATGTCTAGGACATGCATCGGCCTCGAGATGTAAGCCAATATAAGACATGTTTGGAACATGCATCAGCTACGAGATGTGTCAGTGTAAGACCATGTCTGGGATATGACATTGGCGCGGAAATGTGAGAGCTAGTGTAAGACCATGTCTCGGACATGGCATCGGCATTATACCCTATGTTTGAGGCTCAGTGAATATCTGATAGCTTTTCAAATGGTTCAATGGTAAGAGTTACGGTCTAAGCTAAATGAAAAAAGGTTATGACCATATTGTGAGTGGTACAACTACTTATATGAAATTGATGAGATGTGTATTCAATTCATGTTATATGATTAGTAAGGAATGAATATGAGCATGTTGAGTAATACAGGTATGTATGCCATGCTTATGAGAAATGATTTTAGTTTATGATGCACATTAGGTGAAGATGTAAATAGGTATTGATGCCTATGACAATGCTTTTGTGATGACCTTGCGATTATAGGTCATAGTTATGATGTATGAATTTGTAACCTTACCAATGTGATGAAAATGAATTAATATGGTGTGATAAACTTAGTATCGTTAATTTACACTAAAACAATTTTGGACAACAGCCATAGTTCGACTTCGAAAATCCACCAAAAATTGTGGAAATTGAGTTAGAGGCTGAATAAAATATGAAATTAAAGCTCTATGATCTAGTTTCAGATAGAAGAAACGGTGTAAGCAAATGAGTTTCATTTATGAAATATTTAAATTGTTGTAAGACAGAGTCAGAATGACTTTGAAATCCCCTCTTCTTATTTGAGAAAATCATTGAAAATTGTAGAAAAATATTTATATGTTCTAATTTATATGCTTAGAATTATTAATGAGTATATTTTTAATAAAAATAGAAGGGATCATCATCCGAGTCTCGTATTATGAGATAATTAAATTTTAGTGAAGAGGGGTCAGAACTGTCAGACGATGAAAAAGGGCTAACTTTAAGGAATAAAATGTACTAAATAGTTGAACCACAAATTTTGAAAATTTTATGGTGAGAGGATACGTGAGTTTAGTTTTAGGGAAAATTAGTAGAACTTAATTTTGAATTTCATGGCTCCAGATATAAATAATTTAGTTACTATGACTCAAGAAAACAACTTGACTGGAATATGAGTAACAATGCAATTAGGGTTGTATTACCATGAGAAGCAAGTTGATAAATTGCTTATTATTTTCATACGGTCTTACTAAGCTATAAAGCTTACTCCCTTCCTTTCCTTCCCTTTAGTGTTTTTAGGTTAGCTCGAGGTTAGAGATCGTCGGAAGCAGCATCACACTATCAAGCCGCTACCTTTGGAATTAATGAAGCATATATTAGAAATTTCAAGTGAGTGGCATGTATAGGGATCTAGTTGATTGACATGTATTTTTTTTGCTTTGGCCAAATGTGTTTGTTTATATTGAGTTATATGTATATGACCATGAGATGTGGCTCATATTGCTTACGGCTTGTAAGCCTAGCTATTCATGTCATGTCTAATGTTTATAATGTGACTATGTTTGTTTGCCATGCATGGTTAGTAATATGACATGTGTATGGGATGTATGCTCTATGACCATTTGAGGTGGTCATAGACATGTAGTAATTGCACGTTATAAACACAATGTGATAATGATTGAACATCAGTGCTTAATGGATAAGTTGGTAACCATAGTATAATGGTAAAAGTGGTAATCAAAATGACAAGTCTTATGAATGTGAAATAATGAATCTAGACTTGGTGTTGCTACAAATTAAACATATGCCAGGAACCAGATTTGAACTGCATTACTTGTAAGAGGACATGCTAATGTTAAGGATATGTCTATATAAAGAGTGTTTAATCACTAAAATGATACCATGATTTGCGACTTTGTTGTGCATAAGGTTGTAAGAGATTATGGGTAACATAAAGGCTTGGAAAATAGCCTAAGTGTTGGCCACACGGGCTGAGACACGGCCGTGTGTCTCAACCGTGTAAGGGACACGATCTAGAGACATGGGCGTGTGGCCCGGTCGTGTGGTTTCATGTGCATGCTGATGTCATAAACAGAGAGTTACACGGCTTGAGGACACAGGCGTACCAAAGGCACACGGGCGTGTCCCTATGTCCACACGGGTGTGTGACCCTGTTTCATGGGAAAATTTTCTAAGTTTTCCTAAAACTTCTCAAAGTTCTCAGTTTAGTCCCGAATCAATTCTGATGAATGTTTTGGGCTTTGTAGACCCAAATAAGGGACGACATCCATGTGTTTGAAAGGTTTTGAATTAAAAGAGATTTTATGGCTCGATTTTTTGCATAAATGTGTATGTTTAAGTCCGGTAAAGCCTCGTACCCTTTTTCGAAGTCAGACATGGGTAAGGGGTGTTACACACGGCCGTAAAACACGATCGTATGTCGCAGACAGCTGAGACCTACGCCTGTGTCTCTTCTCGTGTGGACAAAAATAGACCATTTGGAAAGCCAATTTTGCCACCCAATTTGGGTCAAACCTACAAGCATCAAACCAAGCACATTTGCACTATAATTTCAGCCAATTTCAATACCAAAACTTACATCATTCATGCCATATTATTATCAGCCAAATTCAAGCTTTTAATCTATACTCAATCATATCAAATCATAAGCCAAAGTCATATGAAATCATATGTTTCATAACTCCAATTCACCTCATCCATTCACATGCCAAAACCTTACCAAATTGACCATTTCGCTAGGCCATTGAAGCACATCAAAACATACCATTTATGAACACAAGCATACACCAAATTCCTTCATAATCTCATCCATAGCCAAGCCATATTACATGGCTAGATATACACATCACAAAACATAACAAAAATCTTCTAGCCTATACATGCCATACTATAATATATACATTTTCAAAAGGTACCAAAATAGAGTTCAACAGTGTGGTGATGATCCTCGACGATCCCTGAGCTCCCGATAGCTACGATATCTATAAAACAATGCAAACACACACAAAGTAAGCTTTCAAAAGCTTAGTAAGCCATATACAAATAAACTTAACAAATAACATCAATTCATTCATATAATTTAAGGCAAAATACATTCACTTAGCCATATATCTCTTATATTTCATTTGAACATAATTCACATATACATATCATAACTTATTCTCATTGCAACTTATATATCATATTTTCATCAAGGTACATATACTTACCTTTCAACCTCAAAGATGGTATACAATACTTACCTTTCAACCTCAAAGATGGTATACAATTCAAATTTACATGAGTCGGATACAAATTCACATAGTCATCTATTTTCTCAGAATGCCGATTAGACCGTTCAAATTTATAAGGATACGCGGATAGCTCGAAAAGCTCGTACAATGCCAACATCCCAGACGTGGTCTTACTCGTAATAAAATATCGATGCCACTGTCCTAGACAGGATCTTACACAAAATCAAATACGATGCCAACGTCCCAAGCGTGGTCTTACACGTAAATCGTAAGTCGATGCCAATGTCCCAGACGTGGTCTTACACGATAACACATATCGGATCTTATGTCATGACATATGTACCCTAACCATTCCTAAGGTTCGTACAGGGCTTTACTGGCGTCGGAACTTTGTCGATACTTTCTCAGATGTCTCATTTTTCTCAACTCATATATTCATTAGTTCAATAGCATATAATCGATAATAATTCAATTTATAACACATTTATTTGTATATAGACTTACCTCATACAAATTCGGATAGACAGAATCGGCTACTCGACGACTTTCGACTTTCCCCGATCTAATTCTGTTTTCTTTAGTTCTTGATCTAAATCAATTCAAATTTAACTTTTTTATTCACCAAATCATTCAATTCAATCCAAATATGCATATTTAGGGAATTTTACAAATTATCCCTCACATTTTCATATTTTAACAATTTAGCCCCTAATTCATAAAATCAAAAAATACACCAAATTTCTTTAGAAATATGCTTGGCCAAATATTCCTATAGCTCATACAAGCCCACATATTTCATTTATCTCACATTTTAATCCCTCAAATTCTCATTTTCAAAATTTAGTCCATTTTACTCAAATTCATCAGAAATTCAAAGACAAAATATACTAACCCAACACATACTTTCATTTTCTATCATCTAACTTCATAAAGTTCACAATTTCATCAATGGCATATTTCAAAATCATCATCAAAATAAAAAATTGAAACATGAGCTTAGTAAAACACAAAGCAACGATTAGAAAAACGTAGAAATTATCAAAAACTGAGTCAAAACCATACCTTAATCAAGCTTCGAAGTAGTTGAATATCTAAACACAAGAACCTTAGCTTTTCTTTCTTTAATTTCAGCGACCAAGAACAAAATGAACACAAATTACAGTAGAAGTTATCAAAAACTGAGTCAAAACCATACCTTAATCAAGCTTGGAAGTAGGTGAATATCTAAACACAAGAACCTAGCTTTTCTTTCTTTAATTTCGGCAACCAAGAACAAAATGAACACAAGTTACATGTTTTGTTATAATTAATAACATTGATTTATATAATTACTAATGTAACCTTATTAATATCATTAAAAATTCCATTAACTAATGTCCATCAATGTCATTTAATCATAACCATGGTCTATTTGCATCATAAGGACCTCACATCTAAGAAGACACATCAATTAAGCCATTATTCAAATAGTAAGCCACTTTTACACTTTATGCGATTAGGTCCTTTTATCAAATTAAGCACACAAATGATTGAATTTTCATACGAAACTTTGACACATGTCAATTCACATATTTTAAGCACAAAAAATATTTAAATTATTTTTTGACTCAAATTTATGGTCCTGAAACCACTATTCTGACGAGGGTCTAAACCGAACTCTTATAATTTCTCACCAAATAGATAGTGGCACCAAATCTTCGAAGCAAACACAATCGCAGCTAATTCAAGGTCATGCGTCGGATAACTCTTTTCGTGCGGCTTTAGCTATCTCGAGGCATAAGCTATAACTTTGCCTTCCTGCATCAAAACACAACCAAAACCGTTCAATGAAGCATCACTGTAGATCACAAATTCTTTACCCAATTCTGGTTGTACTAATACCGGAGCTTCAGTCAATAAGGCTTTCAACTGATCGAAGCTTTTCTAGCACTTTTCAGACCAATCAAATTTCATATATTTCTGGAGCAATTTCGTCAACGGAGTTGCGATCATAGAAAATCCTTTTACAAACCGTCGATAATAACCAGCAGTCCTAGAAAACTACAGACTTTAGAAACATTTCTCAGAGGCTTCCAATCCAAAATAGCCAAAATATTTCTCGGATCAACTTGGATACAAAATGTTGACACAACATGTCCCAGAAAATCGACTTCTTGTAACCAAAATTCACATTTGCTAAACTTTGCATATGACTGCTTATCTCAAAAAGTCTGTAGCACTATTCTCAAATGTTCAGCATGTCCGGTTTCATCACGCAAATAAATTAAAATGTCATCAATGAATACAACAACAAATCGATCTAAATACAGTCTAAAAATTTTGTTCATCAAATCCATAAATATAGCAGGTGCATTTGTTAATCTGAAAGGCGTAACCAAGAACTCATAATGTCCGTACCTTGTCGGGTAGGCATAGTAGCCTGCACTTAGTACTACACATGCAACCTAACTATCTGGTACACGTAGTAGCCTGCACTTTGTACTACACACGTGACCTAACCATCTGATACACGTAGTAGCCTGCAGTTAGTACTACACACGTGATTGAAGTTGTTGGGTACGCATAGTAGCCTGCACTTAGTACTACACATGCGACCTAACTATCTGGTACATGTAGTAGCCTACACTTAGTACTACACACGTGACCTAAAACCATCTTAAACACATAGTAGCCTGCACATAGTACTACACATGTGTTCTCACAAAGGATCATTCGTATCATTTCTATTCCAAAGGTTCAACCGGGAAATTCCTCACTTTTAAACATTTAACAAACTCATTCATAGTCTATTTCGATTCGTAATTTACATTAAATGATCATTCTATAGTCAGCTACATCTCATATAATAATGAAATATAATAACATAAAAAGAATCGATATATTATTTACATAAAAACTTACTCGTTTCAAAGAAATACCATGTTTCATAAAATTTCCATTATATTCAATCATCCAATCACATGTTATCGACATTTGAGCTATTGATTACTTCATGGGTACATCACGTTCCCATACATAATATCATTAACCTATAAATCAATACAACCGTAGAAAAATAGATTTCAAGTGTAACAACAATAACATGAATATCATGCTTATTTAATCACATGAACTTACTTGTCAAAATCTCGTCGAGTACAACCGTGAAGCAATTCACACAATCATATAATAGTAATTTAACATTCATCACATTTTCCACATCATATTCATCATCCATAAATTCTTCTAATATATTAAATCATACATTTTATGCCATAATAATAGATAATTACAATTCAAGCATGATATTGGGTTATTATTAACATACGAACTTACCTTGGGACCAAAATAGCAAAAAGGTACCTAACTGTCAATTTTTCATTTTTCACCTGATCTAGGTCCAATCCTTGTTTTCTTTGATTTGTAATATCACATTTAGTCTAATTATTAGTCACATTATTTAATGTGAACCAAAAACCATATTTTGGAAAAATTACATTTTTGCCCCTAAACTTTGTCGAAATTACACTTTTTCACCTAGGCTCGTAAAGTGATTTTTATTCAATTTTCTCACTCTAAAGGCCTAGCCGAATCATTTTCATAACTATAGAAAACTGCAAGTCTCATCAAAACACCCTTTTATACCACTTTTACAACTTTTACAAAATTGTCTTTTCGGATGTTTTCATCGAAAATCGCTTAGTAAAAGTCGTTTATTTAACACCCTACACTATTTTATACCATTAGAAATCAAAATGCATGCATGCCACACATGGGTCAATTTTGAAACATGAACCCTAGCTCAAATTAATGGTAGAAATAGATAGATCTTGTTACGGGGATTGCAAAAACGTAAAAATCATTAAAAATGGGACTAGAACGGACTTACAATCGAGCCTGGAAGCTTGAAAAACCCTATCCATGGTTTCTCCATGAAATTTTTGGCCAAGAGGTTGAAGATGGATAAAAATTGGCTTTTAATTTTGTTTTTAATTCATTTTAATAACTAAATGACCAAAATGCCCTTAATGAAAAACTTTCAAAACATGCCTAACCATGTCCATTTTTGTCCACCAACTTAACCAATGCTCTAATTATTATATAAGGTCTTCCAATTTAAAATTTCATAACAATTGGACACCTCTAGCATGTAGAACTCAACTTTTGCACTTTTTTGATTTAGTCCTTTTGACTAAATTGAGTGGCCAAATGTCAAAAATTTCGAACGAAATTTTCACGAAATCATTCTGTGAAATTTTAGGCCATAAAAATATAATAAAAATAAAAATTTTCTCATCAGATTTGTGGTCCCGAAACCACTGTTCTGACTAGGCTCAAAATCAAGATGTTACATAATGGCATGCATAGGTGAATTTATGTTTAATGGCTAGTTGATGATTTTGGCATGAAAATGTTGTTTTGAATATATGGTACTTTTGGTATCTTATGGTTTGGATGTTAATATGGTCAAGTTGATGCATAGTTTTTTGACCAAAGTGGTAAGTGTTGGTATGCTTGCAATGTGGTAAATTATGGTATGCTTTGATATGCAATTGAAGTACATGTGTTTAGATGAAGTATGACCAATTAGACATAAATTTAGGTATAATTTCTTGGTTGTAATTGAGGTGCCTATATAGCATATTGGTTGGATGGATAAATGGCCTATTGAATAGGTCTTATTATACATGTTTTGGTATGTTTTGGTGCCTTGATTATATGTGCATATTGCTTGTAGGTACATGCTTGAATGGGTGAAGGAAATGGCTCGATTTTGGCCAATTTCTTATCAACACGACCTAAAACACAGGTGTGTGTCTTAGCTGTGTGTGACACACGGCCATGTGACATGACCATATGTCCACTGTAGGTTTTAAAGGTTGCATGTCAGGCAATTACACGACCTAGCACATGGCCAGGCACATGGGCGTGTGAGGCCATTTCAAATGTTGTAGGGCCTGGCAAACGAGCATGTGGCTTGGCTGTACGACCCAAGTTAGAGAGTTACACGGGCGCGGACACGGCCTGACACACTAGCGTGTGAGGCCATTTCGAATGTGACATGGCCTAAGATACGGGTGTGTGTGTTAGCCGTGTGAGTCACACGGCCTGGCCACACTACCGTTTGTCCACTGTAGTTTGAATTTTTCTAAGTTTTTCCTCAATGTTTCAAATGTTTCCAATTTAGTCCCGAATCATTTCTAAAGCATTTCTAAGGCCTTGAGGACTCGGATAAGGGACAGTATGCATGAATACAAATTGATTATGTTATGTTTAATGAAGGGTTTGGAAATGTATGTTTTTATGTTTTGATTTTTCGATAATGCTTCTGTAACAGCCCGGTTTAGACCATAGTCGGAACAGTGGTTTTGGGACCACGAATCTGAGTCAGAAAAATATTTTAATATTATATTCCATTCTTAAAGTATGTGAATTGATATGTGTGAAAATTTCTTTTATATCCGTATTTATTTTTTATAAATAAAAAATAAAATTTTCTTCTTATAAAAATTTGATATAATAAATAATTAATATAATTTAAAATTAATTAGTAATAATATATACAATATGTAGAATATTAAAATAAAAAATTATATTAAATAATGAGTAAAATAAAATTTAAATACATAAATACATCAAATTAAAAATATGAAATACACTATAATTATTTATCACGATATTATCATCAATCTTTATTTTATAAAAAGGACTTAATTGAGTAAAGTGTAAAAGTTGAATTCTATAAGTTAAATGCATTAAATGACTATAGATTTTAATTGTTTGAGTACTTGATTGGTAATTATACCATTTAAGTGTTAGTGGACATTTATGGGAGTTGGTATTTTGAAATTTGTTTTTAATATAAAGGTTAAAATAGTAAATTATGTATTAATATGTGATTAAATAAAATAATTCATAAATTGGCCATGCATTATCATTTTTTTGGCAAAATAAAGCCATGGATGAAGCTTTGAATGTTCGGCACTTTTGAAGCTTAATTTGGATCAAGAAATGAGGAAATCAGATTTGGATCTGGGAAAGTCAAAAATTATCGAATAGTGTTCCGGTCCGTTCGTGTTAGTACAACATAAGTTCATAAGTAAATAAATGTTGTTAAATTGAAATGTATGTACATTATATGTGCTGAATTCAATTGTAAAGAAATATATATGTGATGCCGAATTGAATCGAGTTTTGGAAAATCTGTTCCGATCATGGATTGTTCGAATAGGTGAAATTGAGAAAGTTTCGATAATGTGACAATGTCTGAAAAGCCCCATACTAACCATAAGAATAGTTAGGATACATATGTCATGACATAGGATTTCGATATGTGTTATTGTGTAAGACCACATCTGGGACATTGGCATCGATTTGTGATTTACGTGTAAGACCATGTCTAGGACATTGGCATCGTATATGATTTCGTGTAAGCCCTTTTTTGGGACAGTGGCATCAATATTTGTTTACATGTAAAACCACGCCTGGGACGTTAGCATTGTACGAGCTTAAGAGTTATCCGAGTATCCTTATTGATTCCGAACGGTTCAACAGGCATTCCGAGAAATGAATAATCATGTGAAATTGAATTCAATTCAGGTACATGTGATTTGTTATGAAATTTAGAAATGAAAGGTGAGTATGTATCATATGACCACATGTGAAATATATGACAATGAATGATATGAATATATATAAATGAATGATGTGTTATATATGCTCGTTATATGAAATTGTGGTTTCATGTTTCGGACATGAGATTTATGAAATATGAAACATGGCTTTGATGTAGATTTCTTGGTTCGAAAACCTGAATAGATAATGAAATTAAAATGGTTGAGTTGGCTATATGATTCATATATGCAAATTTGGTTTATGTGAATAAGGGAATTATGGATGTTCGAGTTTGGAAGTGTTTATAAAGAAGTTGATATAACTTTATTTATGATTTGTAATAAATGAACATAGTTTGATTGGTGATGTAATGAATATGTGCGAGCTTGACTTATATGATTGAGTTAACGGTTATTAGTCGAATTTGAAAGCATGGTTATACGTTCATTGATAAATAAGATAAATGGCGTTATTTAATGTGGTTATATGAATTTACGAGTACAATAAATGTATATGTGATTGAGATTTGATAAATTCGGTTTAGTGATATTGGTTAATAGATATTATTGAAATGATTTATTTTCTTATGGCTTACTAAGCTTTCAAAGCTTATTCTGTGTGTTTTTCCTATATATAGAGAGTTTTAGAGACTTGCTCGGGTTGGAAGTTGTTGGAGATGTCATCACACTATCCGGTTATCGTTTCGATAAATAAAAGCTTTGACTTTTGATTGTGGCATGTATAGGCTAGTTTTGAGATGGTTCATTTTGATTTGAGTATATATATAGCCATGCGAAAATGGCTTAATTATAATGATAATATTGTGTATATTTGTTGTGTATTGAGTTCATTTTGGGAAGTATAATTCATCGTTTATATGTATGGTGTAATTGGTTATATGATTCGGCTTGAACATTGAGGTGAAATAATGGATGTATTTTTTACTTACGGTTCATATTCCTATAGGTAAAATGATGAGTATAACATTGATGATGCATTAGTTATTTGAATACGGTTTGAAAAGGCAAATAATGTGATATATTTAGATATATATATGTATATGTCCAAGTGAAATGGTCATTTTGGTATGTTCATAGTTAGGAATTCGGTAATGTTTAACATGTGGTTTTTAATATGCTTTGATATAAAGAATGAGTGTGAAATTGGTTGATGATATTACAGATTGATTGATACATGTTTGGAGTTGAATTTGGCTGAAAATGTTGCATATATGATGCTTGATTTTGGAATTGTAGGGAGGACCCAAATGGGTGGCATATTGGCCTTGTAAATGGCCTATTTTTGCCCACATGGGCAAGGACACAGGTGTGTGTCTTTGCCATGTTACTCAAGGGCCATTTAAAAATGAGCATGGGTAGACCACATGGTCGTGCACACACAGACGTGTGCCAGGTCATGTGGCCAAGTTAGTTTCGAGCATGGGTTAGACACACGAGCGTGTCTTATGGCTGTGTGGACAAGTTAGTATGTATGCCCTATTTTGCCACGGTCTAGACACAAAGGTGGGCTAATGCCATGTGAAGCACACGGCCTGCTCACATAGGCGTGTGACCTTTATGACTTTGAAAAATGTTTAAGTTTCAAAAAATTTTGTATGTGTTTGATTTAGTCCTAACCTTTTCCTAATACATGTTTAAGGTCTTATTGGCCTAAGAAAAGGGACTTTATGTTGATGTTTGATTATAATGCTATGATGTTTGTGAAACAAATGTGAAATGTTTCGATATGTCTGGTAATGCCATTAACCCTAGTCCTGTGACGGATAAAAGTTCAGGTGTTACAGCTTCGTAACCCTATTCCAGTGACAGATACGGGTTAGGGGTTTACATGTGTGGCCTAAGAAGCTCCTAATACATTTTATAGTGATGGGAGGCGATAACTTTGCAATCATCTTAATTTTGGCTTTGTTTATTACAATCCCTTTCTTCGATATTGTATGTCCCAGGACAATGCCTTCACAAAAAATGAAGTGACATTTTTCCAACTTAAAACAAGATTAGTTTCTTCACAACGACAAAGAACAAAATTCTAAGTTTTTTAACCAGCTTCCGCGGAGGGACTTCCAAACACAAAGAATCATCCATGAAAACTTCCAGAAAGGTTTCCACCATGCTCGAGAATATTGCCACCATGCAACGCTAAAATGTTGCTGGGGCATTACACAACCCAAATGGCATTCATCTAAACATGAATGTTCCATATGGACATGTGAAAGTTGTCTTCTCTTGGTCACTGGGAGCTATGGAAATCTGTTTTATACCCTAAAAACCCATCCAAGAAACAGTAGAAGGCTTTCCCAGCCAATCTATACAACATTTGATTCATGAACAACAAGGGAAAATGGTCCTTTCTGGTTGCCTTGTTAAGCTTGTGATAGTCCATGCATACTCTCCATCCTATGATAGTACGAGTTGGTATGAGATCATTGTTATCATTGTTAACTATTGTGACACATACTTTCTTGGGTACACATTTTACAAGGCTCACCACCAACAAACTATCTGAAATAGGGTATATAAATCTAGCTTAGAATCACTTGAAGATCTCCTTCTTTACAACTTCTCTCATGATTAGATTCAACCTTCTCTGCAGTTTCATAGAATTGTTATGGCAATCTTCCAACAAAATCTTATGCATGCAGATAGCAGGTAGATTCCCTTAATTTTGGTAATTTTCTATCCAAATGCCTTCTTAGATCTCCTTAGAACATCTAGCAACTTAACCACTTGATCAGGTGTCAATTCTGAAGATATAACTACTGGCAGAGTGTTGTTGTCCCCCAAGTAAGCATACTTTAAATGAAACAACAAAGGCTTTAACTCCAATGCGAAAGGTTTCTCTATAGAAAGTTTAGGAGGTTTAAAAGAATGATTTCATAAATCCAAGGATTCAAACTTCTTCCTTAATCTATCCATCAATTGCTTGGTCTCTATGATTTCACTGAGTTCTACAAGCATTTCTACTTCACGTAGCTCAGATAGATCTCCATCATCATCAAAATTGCCATGATAAAATTTTGTAAACTCCTCCTCCACTACTATTTCGATCAACCTAATGGCATGACACTCCTCATTTTGATCAGCAAATTTCAAGGCATCGAATACATTGAAAGCAATTTGCTAATCATTTATCTCATTGTTAACTCACCTTTTTGCACATCAATTAATGTTCTACATGTAGCAAGAAAAGGTCTTCCAAGAATAATCGGCACATCTTTGTCAACCTTACATTCTAAAATAACAAAATTGGCTGGAAAAATAAATTTATCTACTCTTACGAGTATATCTTCAATTTTTCCTTCCGGACGTGCGTAAGATCAATCAGCTAGCTGCAGTATGACTGTAGTGGGTCTTGCATTCCTAATTCCCAACTTCCTAAATATATACATAGGAATTAAATTTATACTTGCTTCTAAATCACATAATGCCTTACCAACATAATAATTTCTAGTGCACAAGGGATAGTAAAACTCCCTAGGTCCTTAAACTTTGGAGGCAATTTGTTCATCAGCATTGCTGTACACCCTTCAGTGAAAGCAACAGTTTCAAATTCCCCAAATCGCCACTTCTTTGACAATATATCATTCATCAATTTTAAGTAATTGGGTATTTGATCCACAGCTTCCACCAACGGTATGTTGATATGAAGTCGCTTTAGGACATCCAAAAATCTCTTGAACTGAAAATCTTGCTTAGAATTCTAGAATAGCTGAGGAAAAAGTGGTGGTGGCCTTCCTTCAGACTACTGATATTGTTTTGTTGTCGCATTCAGTTTGAACACATAATCAGATTTTGTTGCAAAATTTCTTTTGGCCTTTTTAGTTGTCGGTTGCTTTTCAGATGGTTCTATGATCTATCCTCGATTGAGACTCGAATCTTTTTCTTCAGTAGTGGCATCTCTAAAAACTTCATTTAGTTGGGTACCACTTCTGAGAGTGATGGCCTTGCAATGCTCCTCCCCTTGTGATATCGAATTCTCAGTATCACTTGGTATTGCTCCTTGAGGTCTCAAATTTAAACTATTGGCAATCTGTCCCACTTGATTTTCCAAGGCTCTCAGGGATGCAGGTTGACTTTGGATCACAACGTCATTCTTGGTCATGTATTCTTTTAGTAAAGTTTCAATAAATGAAGAAGATAATGCTAAATTTTATTGAACATTCTGCAACAACGTAGGCTGATTGTAGCACCCCTTACTTGTGTCCTACGCTGGGACAGGGTACAAGGCATTACCGGACATAAACACAAACAATCATGTAAAACTAGGTCATAAAATTTCATTTAAATAAAAAAATTAATTATACGTATGCATATCGTCTCTTATTTGGGTCTACGATGCCCAAAACATCCATTGGGAGAGGTCCGTGACTAAACTGAGAACCTTGGAAAGTTTTGGGAAAACTTAGAAAATTCTTCCATGAAATAGGGTCACACGCCCGTGTGCCTTTGACACACCCGTGTCCTCAGGCCGTGTAACTCTCTGTTTATGATGTCAGCAAACAAATTGAACCACACGGCCAAGCCACACACCTGTGTGCTAAGGCTGTTTTCCCCATACGGTTGAGACACACTGTCGTGTCTCAGCCTATGTGGCCAACACTTAGGCTATTTTCCAAGCCTTTACATTACCCTTAGTCTTTCATATTTATGTACACACCAAGGACACATATCATGACATCATTTCAATGATTTAGCATCCCATGTTAAGACACATTCACAAGCATTAGAACATAGCATAGATAGATAGTTTCAAAAAAGTAATCCATATGAGCCACACCTCTTGGCCATATACAAATAACTCAATATAGACCATTACATTTGGCTAATCATAATTACACATATTATAAAAAACCAAGCCCCTATACATGCCACTCACTTGAAAATGCTTAATATATATATCAATATTCAAAGGTGCTGGCTTGATAGTGTGGTGCTGCCTCCGACAATCTCCAATCCCGAGCTAACTCGAAAACACTAAAGAAAATGGAAGGAAGGGAGTAATCTTTATAGCTTAGTAAGACCGTCTGAAAATAATAAGAAATTTATCAATTTTCTTCTCAAGGTAATACAACCGTAGTTGTACTTTTACTTATGATCAGGTCAAGTTATTTTCACGAGTTATAGTTATTAAGTTATTTATATCATGAGCTACAAACCTCCAAATTAAGTTCCACTAATTTTCCTTGAAACTAGGCTCACATATCTCCTTACCATAAAAATTTCAAAATTTTTTATTTAGCCAATAAGTACAGTGTATTTTTTAAATTCACCCCTATTTTGCTGTCTGACAGTTCTGACCCCTCTTCACTAAAAATTAATTATCTCCTAATACGGAATTCAGATGATGTTATCTTTTGTTTCTTTTAAAAATAAACTCATTAAGGATTTTAAGAATATAAATACCCATAATTATTTTTGTACAGTTTTTAATGATTTTCCTAAATCGAAATAGGGGATTTTCAAAATCATTCTAACTTTCTCTCACAACAATTCAAATATCTCATAATATGTACTTCTTTTGCTTACACCGTTTCTTCTATATGAAACTAGACTCAATAATATTTAATTTCATATTTTATTCAGCCTCTAATTCAATTTCCATAATTTTTTGTGGATTTCAAAGTCGGACTGCTGTTGTTGTCCAAAACTGTTTCAATGCTAATTTTACCCTTTCATAATTATCTTTAAATAGGCTTTTATGCCAATCAATTTCTCCTTTCATATTCATTAGGCCACAAGGTGAAGGGATAAACATATAAAGTCCCGATTTAATTCGACCTAAAAGCCTCACATATAATCATCCATCAAATTTACCACATAGTTAGACTCCATAGGTATCGATATCGACCTAATATTTTCAAGGTCGTCACAAAGTCATTCTCATAGGTATGACTTACTCATTTACATTCTTACCAAAAGTCCAATATACATCGAGCTCACCACTCATGAATTTTTAGTTCATACCTGTACGCTTTCAACATGATCATAAACATAGCTTACTCATTTTCATTCCTTACTAATCATACAACATAATTGAGCACGCATTTCATGAATTTCATGTAAAGTACCTGTGCCACTCACAATATGGTTATAACCTCTCTTATTCCGACATAAACCATAAATTTCCCGTTGAACCATTTGGAATACTATAGGATATTCAATAAGCCTCAAGCATAGGGTAAGGTGCCGACGCCATGTCTCAGACATGGTCTTACATTGGCTCACCCACCAATGTCGATACCATGTCCCAAACATGGCTTACACTGCCTCTCGTATATCCAGGCCGATGCCATGTCCCAGACATGGTCTTACATTGACACATATCAAGCCGATTCCATGTCCTAGACATGGTCTTACACTAGATCTCATCTATCAGTGTCGATGCCATGTCCCAGACATGGTCTTACACTGATACATATCAAGCCGATGCCATGCCCTAGACATGGTCTTACACGAGCTCTCATCTATCAGTGCCGATACCATGCCCCAGACATGGTCTTACACTAACACATATCAAGCTGATGCCATGTCCCAGACAAGGTCTTACACTAGCTCTCATCTATCAGTGCCGATGCCATGTCCATGACATGGTCTTACACTGACACATATTAAGCCGATGCCATGTCCCAGACATGGTCTTACACCAGCTCTCATATATCCCTAGCATCATGGCATGAATATTCGTTCTATTCCTACGGTTCAACCGGGAGTTTCCCGTATTAATCTCATCATACATTACACATAGCCACATTCAAACATTTTATGCAAAATCAATCATTAAATGCATAATAACGATAATGTTGTAATATTTATGCACATCTTACTCGTTTCATTGGAATATCGTATTCCATCAAATTTCCAATGTATTCAATCATCACATAAATGTTATTAACATTTGGCATCACTTTCTCATACTAAATATCATCAACATATAATTCAATACAATCATAGCAAGATAGATTTCAAGTATATTAACAAAAACATGGATAACATGCTTATTTAGTCATATGGACTTACCTCGAATGCAAATTTCGGCCAATTATTCCATTTTAGTCCATAACCTCGCGCTTTCCGATTTAAGCTCAAATCTCAGTTTTCTTAATCTATAATGATAAAATACACTACTTTAATCATCATACTAACCAATACATTTCATAATTTATACTTTGGCAAAATGACCATTTTGCCTCTAAACTTTTACAAAATTTACGATTTTACCCTTAGGCTCGTAAATTGATTTTTATCGAATTTCCTCATTAACCAAGCTGAGATGAATTCTTTTTATACCTATAGCATCTCAAAATTCCAATTATTTTACACAAGTCCCATCCATTTAACAAACTTTACAAAATGGTCCATATTAGGTGTTTTCATGAAAATCCTTTCACAAAAGTTGTTTATTTTACAACCATGACTCATTTTATTCAATAAAGTTTCACCTAAAAACATAAATACTCTTATGGAAAAACCCTTTACTTTCAACCATTTTGCAAAATAGTCCCCTCATTAGCTAGATTAAGCTGTGAGGGTTCCAAAAACACAGAAATCAACAAAAATGACCATTAAAATGACGTACTAGTAAGGGTTGTAAGTTGCTGAAAATTTAAAGCTTCTATGGAGGTTTATCCTTCAATATTTCGGTAGAGAAATGAAAATGGAGAAGAGAATTGGCCACTTGTTTTATTTTATTAGTATTTGCTTTTGTCATCAAATACCAAACCATACTAACTTTGACCCCTTTTCGACTCTTAATTTATTACATTTCATGTACAGCCATACACACATGTAATGACCTAATTACTCATTAAGGACCTCAAATTTTAAGTTCTATAGCTATTTAACACTTTTAGCTAATGGAACACAACTTTTGTATTTTACGCGATTTGGTCCTTTTTCAGAAATTGAGCTATTAAACAATAAAATTAGCTCATAAAATTTTCACACATACCTGTTCACATGCTATAAACACTAAAAATAATATTAAAATAATTTTACAACCTTATATTTGTGGTCCCAAAACCACTGTTCCGGCTAGAATCAAAATCGGGATGTTACACTGACTATAACCAAGCAATGCACTTGTGACATTCTATCTAATAACATTGCTGGAATTTCCCACTCCTTGACTATTCTAGCTAAAGTTTGGGTGTTGCTTCCACCATAGATTGTAGGTGTTTGAATAGGGATAATTATTATAGTTGAAATTGCTCATGTAATACATAGAGGATGGGTTTCTGGGGCATTCATCGAACACATGATCTTCCATACAATAGATAAACGATAGTTTGGCTGATTTCATCTCCTGAACTACAGCTGGTCTCTTCATTTTTTTGATCATGTTAGCTAGAGATGATACCTGGGCTGTAAACGAAGTGATTGCTCAATCCACAGTGACAACAACTCTTCTACTAGTACCAACTCTCATGGTAGGATATTAATAATCATTATTGGCTATCCTTTCCAAAATTTCATATGCTTCATTATAGGATTTATCCAACAAGGTACTATTGGCAGAAGCATCAACTACCATCGTTGTATGCACATTTAACCCATTATAAAACATTTCCATCTGTGTCCAGTGCTGGAATCCATTCAACAGACATTTCTGAAGCAATTCCTTAATTCTTTCCCAACCTTCATACAACGTCTCATCCTCTGATTACCGAAAAGATGTGATGTCATTTTTAAGCTTGGCATTCATATTAGGCGGATTATACCATTGCAAAAACCTTTGACAAAGATCATTTCAAGATGCCACTGGCTATGACGGAAAAGCATTCAACCATGCTCTAGCATGATCTCTCAATGAATATGGAAACATTTTAAGTCGTAGAGCGTCTTCAGGAACACCCTTGTAACACCCCTTACCCGAGACCATCGCCGAAGTTGAGCACGAGGTGTTACCAGACTTAGCTTACTAATTCGGGGCATAAAAACTTTCTTTTAAAATTAATTTAGTTTCATTCATTCAATATGTCCCTAAAAAGGGTCCTCGAGTCCTTAAAACATGAAATTGAAACAGTTTAGGAGCAAACCAGAATCAATAAAAAATTCCGATCACTTAAACAAATCAAAAAAGTTTATTTCATCTTTCATAAATAAACTGCCCATCTATGTCATAGTCACTAAATAAATCATAACTCGAGTTACGAAACTTAAAATTCAAATCCGTAAATTTTCTCTAAAACTAGACTCATATATCTTCTTACTAAATTTGTTTCAGAATTTTTTTGGTCTAGCCAATTAGTACAGATTATTAGTTAAAGTTTCCCCTATTTTAGTGTTCGGCTGCTCTTACCTCTGTTCATTACGAATTAATTTTCTCTCTGTACCAAATTTAAATAACCATGCTGTTTATTTCTCTTAAAAATAGACTCCTAATTATGTTTGTATAATTTTTAGTGAATTTCTAAAGTCAAAATAGGGGATTCAGAAATTACTCTTACCCTGTCTAACCAAAATTTAAATATCTCATAAAATACAACTCCTTTATTTACTCTGTTTATTTTATATGAAAAACAGACTCAATAAGATTTAATTCTATGTCACATTCACTATCTAAATCCTTTTCTACTATTTTTCGTGATTTTTCAAATTCACATCATTACTGCTTTCTGATACTGTTTTAAAGCTAATTTCAACTTTTTCATGATTTCCATGGAATAATTAGCATTTAGGCATACATAACACCAAACATGTCCTTGATTAGCATTTCAATAGCAAATCATTATCAAGTATTTACATACTATTCATTAGCCATATCATAAGATCATACACACAAAATGGCTACTATGCTAGACATGCCATACTCAAAATGAAACGTCTAGCTATACCAAAATAATCCTTGTGATAGTGTGCCCAGACCTCCGACGTACGTTATGATCCCCGAGTTAGCTTGAAAAAACTATAAAAAAGAAGGAAAATAAAGGGGGTAAGCATTAATCTTAGCAAGTTTGTATGCAAATAAATAACAACATTCATAAGAATTATCTTACTACTTGGCATGATACTACTTAATGCAACTTCGTTAATTGTCATAGACATGTTTTAAACTTCTTCACTTACTCACTTACTTAAATAGTTACTTACTTAATCAAATTTATTAATATATTTTACTTACCTTTTCCCTTCTCAAGCATACATGAACATTATATACTTACCTTTGCTCTTCTAGCATGAACTTGTCTTACCTTTTTAGTATTACTCGTATTACCTTACCTTACCTTGATATTCTCTTTAAATTTTCCCGTTGAACCACTTGGAATACTAAGGATACACGAGTACCTTACCATTGCCATGACTTGTCATGGTCATACTTGGTATCCTTTTGAAACCTAGCATTGTCATGTCTCGACATGGTTTTACATGGTATCCTTGCCTTATGAACTCACCAATGCCATGCCTTGGTATGGTCTTACATTGGACCTTTGCCTTATAGTAACTTATCAATGCCATGTCTTGACATGGTCTTACATGGTATCCTTGCCTTAGAAACCTTACCAATTTCCATGCCTTGGCATGGTCTTACATGGTATCCTTAAACCCTAATGTCATGACATTTGTATCCTACACATTCCTAAGGTTCAACCGGGACTTTCTGAAATTATTTCTCCGTCAATTCATGCTTGAGTCTTCTTTGAATGATTTCATAAAATAAATATACACATGCTGGAAATTAACAAATTTAACATAAAATAATAGAATATTGCATTTATTTACTGCAAACTTAACTCGAAACAAAATACGATCAACTATATTGATTTAGTCACTATCTTTTTCTTTCCCCGGTCTAACTCCAAATTTCATTCTTCTTATAATAAAAAAATTAGCTTATTTAATACTCACATTTATTAAAACAATGCTTGATTCAAACTTTAGAAGAATTATACTTTTGCCCCTAAAATTTTACATATTTACACTTTTTTCCCAAGGCTCGAAAATTAAACTTCATCCTATTTTCTTATGTTTTATGACATGCTGATCATTTTTCCCTTCTATGGAAACATCAAATTCTACTCTAACATGTACTTATGAACATTAGGTATTTTTACCGATCATGTCGTTTTACTCGTTTTCACGTAAAATTGCTTAACAAAAGTTGTTTAACAGAATTTCAAGCTTCATATTCTACCATAAAACATCAAAATAAACACATTTCACCTATGGTTATTTTTCGAAATATAAACCCTGGGTTAAATTATTGCTAGAATAAGCTTACTCAAGTTACCGGGACTCCAAAAACGTAAAGAACATTAAAAATGGGGCTTGGAATCACTTACTATGGAGCTTGGAAGCTTGAAACAAACCCTAGCTATGGAGAACCCTTGACATTCGGCCTAAGGAAGAAGATGAGCACATTTTTGCCATCTTTTTCCCTTTTTAATTATTTTATTTGACACTTTACTAAAATGCCCTCCATTAAAATTTTTAGTTATTTCTACCTATGTATATCCATTTTTGTCCATGAAAATATAATGGTATAATTCCATTTAAGGACCTCTACTTCAATTATGCACTTCAATTTAATCCCTTAGCATTTAGAACTCATATTTATTAACTTTTGCAATTAAGCCCTAAAATTAATTGCAATAAACTTTTCTATCTTGAATTCGTGGTTTCGTAACCACTATTCCATTTAGGCCATATTTCGGGATGTTACATTTCTCCCCCTTTAGGGATTTTCGTCCTCGAAAATCTTACCTGTGAAGAGATTTGGGTACTATTTTCGCATAGCCTCTTCGGGCTCCCATGTAGCCTCGTCTACCCCATGTCTATTCCATAATACTTTCACAAGTGGAATACTTTTGTTCCATAATTGCTTTACCTCTCGAGCTAGAATCTTTACCCGTTCTGTGACAGCCCTGTTTTGACCCTAGTCGGGAAGTGGTTTCAGGACCTCTAAACCAAATCACCGAAATATTTGAATATAATATTTTATGTCTTAAATATGTGTTTATGCCTGTGTGAATTTTTAAATGTTTTAATTTTTGCAAATTGATGTGAAATTAATTGAAAATGGACTTGTGTGAAAATTTTGAGAATGTGTTAGGTAAATTTTGAAATGGCCTTGTATTATGTGACTTTAAAACACAATGACTTGCATGTCAAATTGACATGTTTTTTTTTTATAGTGGCCGGCCATGTGGAATAATCATTGAAATGTATGTATTTTATACATATATTTGTATTGTAATATAATTATAATATTATATGTTATTGGTGTTAAAATAAAATAAATAAAATAGTGAAAGGTGAAAAGAACAAGGCTTAGTTCATCTTTTGTTCTTCATTTTCCGAATATAGGAGGGAAAGCTAGGCTTTCGGTCACTCTTTGATTTTTGCTTGATTAAGGTAAAAATTTCATGTTATTTCCTTTGAATTTTTTTTAACTGTGGTTGATAGCTAAGTATTTGACTTAGCCCATTTTGAAATTTGAATTCTATGGTGATTTGGGCATTCGGCCATGATATGGATGGTAAGAAATGGTGGTTGTTTTATGCTCTTATGAGTAAAGGTGGATAAGTGAGGTTTAAACTTGTTAGATATTCATAGTAGTGGTTTAGGTGCTTTGGGGAATTTTGGCTAACATGTTTGTGCTTATCGAAATTGAATTTGAGGTTTTGAGCATAATTTGTGTAACTTGTGAATGAAATACTTGAAATTATGAATTAGGGATATGAATTTAGTCGGCTACTTAAGACAAATTGTCAAATAATGTTCAACATTAGTTTTATTTACTTAATTGGAAAATTGAGCTTAGAATAGGTGAATTCGTGGGTATGGGGCAAAGTATTTATATTCAGCCATTAGCTAGATTTTGTTAAGATTTGGATGATTGAGAATTTAGTCAATATGCTTAAAAAAACAGCTTTCATGGTTGCCGAATTGTAAAGTGAGAAGTTGCTAAGTAAAACTGATGTTAAAATCAATGAAATAGAGAATGGTAGGTTTAATTGAAGAAGTCATGCTTTGTGTGCCTTATTTGCTTATTGAACATTTGGCTTTGTCCCTAGAGAATGAATGAATTGATGATAATTGTTTATGGGAATTAGCTTTGCCATGTTTATGTTAACAAGATGAGAAATGAATTAAGATGGTCCTAGTATGCCAATTGGGAGCTAGGAAATTGAGTTAAAGATAGAAGATTGTGAGTAAATATTTCTTAAACATTTTTGACACTTAAGTTCACATGAATTTAAGCTTACTAAGTGATCACATATTCGGCTCTTGATGATTATTATGTCATGAATAATGAGTTTGATTAAAAGATTATGTAAACTTGATCAAATCAATAATTTAGTTGTGACTTGTAACATAGTTGTATTTGGCCGAATGTGTATGTAAAGGAAAATTGTGTGTGTGTGTGTGTGTGTCATATTGGAATGAAAGTGTAATTATTGAATGGGAGGTATGAATAAGGTTTAATATAATTAAACTTGTTTAACATAGATCAAGAGCATAGAGGGCCAACATCGGATAAGGGAAAAGCTAAAGTCACGGAATAGCCAACCCGAAATTTGTTCAGAAAGATACAAAGTAAGTCTTTGAGTAATGGAACTTAGCTTATGATTTGATAAAATCAAGATATATAAGCATAATAAATAAATTGTGACCTAATGGTTCTACTTGAATTATGTAGTGAGATAAATAATTTGTGCATATGACTTGTAGCCGAATGGTTATAGAAATCATATTGGATAGCGAAACAAAATCGTGTTCTTTGTATGTGGCTATTGAGCCGAAAGTGGAATGGTTGATAAGCATGTTGTGCTTGTGTTCTAGTAATGTAAATGAAATGCTAATGTGTTATGGTATATATATGTGCATGATAATTGAGGATTATAACCGGGCTAAGAGCCGCAGGCCTTGTGTAAGATTTATATCCGGGCTAAGTCCCGAAGGCATTCGTACTGGTGTTATATCCGGGCTAAGTCTTGAAGGCATTCGTTCTGGTGTTATGTCCGGGCTAAGTCCCGAAGGCATTCATGCTGGTGTTATATCCGGGCTAAGTCCCGAAGGCATTCGTGCTGGTGTTATATCCAGGCTAAGTCTCGAAGGTATTTGTGCTGGTGTTATATCCGGGCTAAGTCCTGAAGGCATTCGTGCTGGTGTTATATCCGGGCTAAGTCCCGAAGGCATTCTTGTTGGAAATGTGTGATCTTACTGTAATAATTCCAATTAATGTGCTCACAACCCTAAGATGGTCAGGTATGTACCGTATATACGTTGTAAAATTTGATTCGATTTAAATTGTGATTATTCATTTGGATAGTGCTCTTCTGGCCATTGTTTAGGGTTGTATGAAGTCTATAGCTTATTCAGGATACATGAATTTTGATTCAAGTGGAAATATGTTAAGATTGGCTCTGAGCATGTGAGTATATTGGTTGAAGTGTGAAGTAACATGAATATGTGAATATGCGTATATGTATTTATTTAGCCTTGTAATTGAATTAGATGTATTCGGCCAAATGATGAAGTTGGTTGGATAAAAAGAAATTATCTATGTGATATGAATTTGTGTTTAAAGAAAAATTTAAAATGAAATGCATGAACAATAGTGGTATTATTAGTCATGGTTGCATTCGGTCAAAGAAAAGATGATAAGCCTTATGAATGCTATGCTTTAATTTTAAATGATTTCATTGCTTAAAACTTACTAAGCATAGAAATGCTTACTCTGTTGTCCTTAATTCTCTATTTTATAGATCTCGTTTGTTAGCTACGGTCTCGGGAATCTCAAAGTCGAAGTCGTCCACACTATCTAAGCCCATTCGGTACTCTAGTAGCTAAACTTTGATAATGGCATGTATAGGCTTGACTTTTTGATGTTAAATAAGTATCTTTTTGATGATGTATATATGTATAGCCATGCGAAAATGGCTTGTTAAGTTACTATATGTGTTCCACATAGATAATGTGAATGTGTGGTTGATATTCGATTAATGTTTTCCATGTTTTGATGTGAATTGAACTTAAGAATGAATCAATGTACCCATTAACTTGCAATGACTCTTTTGTATATTGTATAATTGGAAAAACAAGTTGGAATTCGGTTTTATAAGTGTGCCAACGGGAGTTATTCGAATAAAGTTAAATAGAATTTCGTGCTTGTATGGTAATACTCCTTAACCCTCCGGCGATGGGTACGGGTTAGGGGTGTTACACGTTCTTCATCGTAAGTCATGTCTGGCTGAATGTGAACCTCTGTCTGAGAAATCACATGTGATGGATCTGAACGATAACGACATAGCATAGACACATGAAATACATCATGAATCTTCTCTAACTCAATCGGCAAATCTAACCGATATGCTAATGGTCCGACAGTCTCAATCACTTCAAACGGTCCAATAAAACGTGGACTTAGTTTGCTGTTCTTGCCAAATCTGAGAACTTTCTTCCATGGGGATACTTTCAAAAACACTTTGTCACCAACTTGATACTCAATCTCTTTTCTCTTCAAATCTGCATATGACTTCTATCTGTCTGAAGCTGTTTTCAAGAAATCTCTGATGACTTTTACTTTCTCTTCTGTTTCTTTAACTAGATCAACCCCGTAAATCTAATTTTCCTTAAGCACTGTCCAATACAAAGGTGTACCACATTTACGTCCATACAAAGCTTCATAAGGTGCTATCTTCAAACTCGACTGATAACTATTATTGTAGGCAAACTCTACTAATGGTAAGTACTTTTCCCAATTGCCTTGAAATTCCAGTACACAACATCTAAGCATATCTTCAAGTACCTGAATAACTTTCTTTGACTGACCGTCGGTCTGAGGATTGAAAGTTGTACTAAAAATCAACTTTGTGCCCAAAGCTTCCTGTAACTTCTTCCAAAACTGTGAAGTAAATCTCAGATCTCTGTCTTAAATGATCGATAATGGTACCCCGTGTAGTCTGATTATCTCTGAAATATACAACTCGGTCAACTTGTCAAGTGAATAATCCATACGAACTGAGATAAAATGAGCCGAATTCGTTAACTTATCAATCACAACTCGTACTGCATCTTTCTTTCTCGGTGTCAACGGCAATCCTGTCACAAAATCCATAGTAACTCGGTCCTATTTCCACTCAGGGACTAGCACAGGCTACAATAAACTTGAAGGTACCTGATGTTTGGCCTTTACCTGCTGACAAATCAAGCATTTAGAAACAAACTCTAAAATGCCCCTTTTCATTCCTACCCACCAGTACATTTTCTTCAAATCATTATGCATCTTTGTACTACCTGGATGAATAGACAAAGAACTACTATGTGCTTCCTATAAGATCTTTCGAATAAGCTCATCATTCTTCGGTACACATACCCTGTCTCTGAACATCAAACAACCGTCAGAACTGATCTGAAAATCTGACTCTATATTTGACTCACACTGAGCTCTTTTGGCTAGCAATTCACTGTCATTTTTTTTTAGCTTTACAAATTTCTTCAAGAAACATCTATTTAGCTCTCAACTCAGCTAAGATAAAACCATCATCTGATAAGGCTAGACTAGTGTTCAAAGCTCTTAATGCAAACAAAGATTTCCTACTCAAAGCATCAGGAACAAAGTTTGGCTTACTTGGGTGATAATCAATCAGTAGCTCATAATCTTTAATCAACTCTAGCCATCTTCTTTGCCTCAAGTTCAAATCTTTTTGAGTCATTAAATATTTAAACTTTTGTAATCAGTGAATATTCGACACTTCTCACCGTACGAATGATTTCTCCAGATCTTCAGCGCAAAAACAATGGCAGCTAGATCTAAATCATGTGTCGAATAGTTCTTCTCATATGGCTTTAGCTGTCTAGAGGCATAAGCAATTACCTTTCCTTTCTACATAAGTACACAACAAAGTCCATTCAAAGACGCATCACTATAAATCACAAACTCCTTACTTGGTTCTGGTTGTACTAAAATAGGAGCTTTAGTCAACAATGCCTTTAGCTTGTCAAAACTCTGTTGACACTTCTCAGTCCATTCCAACTTGACATCCTTTTGTAGCAATCTTGTCAGCGGTGTAGTTATCATGGAAAATCCCTCTACAAATCGTCTATAATATCCAGTAAGACCAAGAAAACTTCTGACTTCTGATACATTTCTAAGAGGCTTCCAATCAACAATGGCTGAAATCTTGCTCAAATCAACCCTAATACCTTTACCTGAGACAATATGTCTACAAAAACTAACTTCTCGTAACCAGAACTCACTTTGCTAAACTTGGCATACAACTGATTATCTCTCAGAATCTGTAAAACTGTTCTCAAATGCTCTGCATGCTCAGTCTCATAATGAGAATAAATTAAGATATCATCAATGAACACAACTAAAAACTTATCCAAGTACGGTCTGAAAATTCGGTTCATTAAGTCCATGAAAATGGCAGGAGCATTAGTTAAGGAAAATGGCATCACAAGGAACTCATAATGACCATACCTAGTTCGGAAAGCAGTCTTCAGGACATCTGACTCTTTAACTCGCAATTGATAATATCCGGATCTCAAATCTATCTTGGAGAACACAGTGGCTCCCTTCAATTGATCAAACAAATCATCAATTCTAGGAAGTGGATACTTGTTCTTTACTATTACCTTGTTAAGCTTCTGATAATCTATGCACAATCTCATCGATCCATCTTTCTTTTTCACAAATAGCCCTAGTGCACCCCATGGCTGGGTCTTGCAAAGCCTTTATCTATTAATTCCTGCAACTGAGCTTTCAATTCTTTCAATTCCAATGGGGACATTCTATAAGGAGCAATAGAAATGGGTGTGGTACCTAGAATCAACTCAATACCAAACTCAACTTCTCTAACAGGAAGCAAACTTGGTAGTTCTTTCGGAAACACATCAGGAAACTCACATACCACAGGCACTGATTCAATTTTCAATTCTAGATCTTTAGTGTTCAACACAAAAGCAAGATAAGCTTCATACCCTTTTCTCAAACATTTCTGAGCAAACATAACAGAAATCATGGCAAATGAACTATCTGACTTTTCTAAATTAACCCGAATAATTTCACCATTTTCACATTTCAACTCAATGAATTTCTTTCCACAATTCACTATCACATCATGTGTAGTCAACCAATCCATACCAAGAATCACATCAAATTCATCAAACGGCAATAGCATGAGATCGGCCGGGAAACAGTGACCTCTAATCATCTCTAATCATCAAAGGGAAATTTCTACATACTTTATCTACTAATACATGCTTACCTAATGGATTCGATACTTTAATCAAAAACTCTATAGATGCTATAGGCATACTCATACTAGGCATCAATTTCATGCAAACATATGAATGGGTCAAACTCAGATCAATTAAAGCAATAACTCTAGTATCATGGAGAGAAAATGTACCCGTAATCACACCAGGGGAGGATGCCTCTTCGCGAGCACGGATAGCATAGGTCCTCGCAGGTGCTCTAACATCTGGCCTCACTGCTGAATCTCTAGATACACCTCTATTACTTGCCCGAACTCCCAGATTTCTCAGTGGTCTGCCTCTGACAGGAGCGTTGCCTGATCTTACACTCGGTATTGCTTCTCTTTTAATCATCTCGGGACACTCTCGAATAAAATGGTCTGGTGCACCACATCAAAAACAACCTGTCTCAGTTGCTCGACACTGACTTGGGTGACATCGACCACATCGGGGACACTCTGGTCTATCAGGCTGAACAATGGCAACACTTGCAATCGAAGTGGTCTGAGCTTTCGGACTCAAAAATCTTCTGCCTCTGTTTCAGCTAGAATATCCAGTTGAAAAATTAGATCTAGTGGAGAACTCTCTAGGCCTCTTGGATGTAGACTGAAATGACTTTCTCATTGGTCTTTTCTTCATGTCTTGCGTCTCAATTTCAACTTTGCCCTTTCTTTTTAACAGCTCCTCTGCCACACAGGATCTCTCAACTAGGATAACAAACTATTTTATTTCTAGGACACCAACCAACAATCAGATATCATCATTAAGCCCATCCTCAAACCTTTTGTACGTAATAGCCTCTGTAGACACACACTCTCGAGCATAATTGCTGAGTCTAACAAACTCACGGTCATGTTCAGTCACTGTCATATTGCCTTGTTTCAACTCTAGAAACTCTTTTCTTTTCTAGTCAACAAACCTCTGACTGATGTACTTTTTACGAAATTCCTCCTAAAAGAAACCCCAGGTGACTCTCTCTTTCGGTACAACTGATACAAGTGTCTTCCACCAATGGTAGGCTGAATCTCTAAGAAGTGATACAACACATTCCGTACATTCCTCAGGTGTGCAGGATAACTCATCAAAGACTCTGATATTATTCTTGAGCCAAAATTTTGCCTTTTCTGCATTATCATCTTTTGTAGCTTGAAACTCTTCGACTCCTTATTTTCTGATTTTATCAACTGGTGGCTTTTCTCTTATAACTGTACCTGTGATTGGGGGAGGTACATGGATGGTCTGAGGATCATGAGGGGGTGGAGGTCAAACAGCCGGATTCGTACGAACGAACTCGGCAAACCATTCATTCATAGCTTGAAGAAGGCTTCTCGAGCCCCTCCTCCCTGACTAACTGTAACGGGCCTTTCACTACTATCTGGTGGCACCATTTCTTCCGTGGGAGCGGGCGTGTTACTCTCTACATTATCTGCACCATCTTGTTCGGGATCCATAACTATAAAAGAAAATATTTTAAAATCGTTAAGAGTCGTCACACTATCAACATATAAGTATGGCATGTATAGCTAGACTCTTACTCATACTAAATATTCTGAGAACTGACTAAACTGTTGCTCTGATACCAATAATGTAACACCCTTTACCCGAGACCTTTGCCAGAGTCAAGCACGAGGCGTTACCGGACTTAACTTACTAATTCGGGCCATAAAAATTTTCTTTTAATATTAATTTCATTTCATTCATTAAATATGTAATTAAAAAGGGTCCTCGAGACCCTAAAATATGAAATTGAAATGGTTTGAGAACAAACTGGAATCAATAAAAATTTTCTGATCACTTAAACAAATCAAAATAATTTATTTCATCTTTCATAAATAAACTGTCCATCTGCGTCATAGTCACTAAATAAATCATAACTCGAGTTACGAAACTCGAAATTCAAATCTGTAAATTTTCACTGAAACTAGACTCGTATATCTTCTTACTAAATTTGTTTTAGAATTTTTTTGGTCTAGCCAATTAGTTTAGTTTATTAGTTAAATTTTCCACTGTTTAAGTGCTCAGCTTCTTTAACCTCTATTCACTTCAAATTAATTTTCCCCTGTACATAATTCAACTAACCATGCCGTTTATTTCTCTTAAAATTAAACTCAGTAAAGAATCTATACATTTAAAGCATAACTTCTAATTATTTTTGTACAATTTTTAGTGAATTTCTAAATATAGAAGAGGGGATTCAGAAATCACTCTAACATTATCTCACCAAAATTTAAATATCTCATAAAATACAACTCCTTTATTTACTCTGTTTCTTTCATATGAAAATATACTCAATAAGATTTAATTATATATCTCATGCACTATCTAGATTCATTTCTATTATTTTTAGTTATTTTTCAAATTCACATCATTACTGCTATCTGATACTGTTTTAAAGCTAATTTCACCTTTTTCATGATTTCCATGGAATAACTAGCATTTAGGCATACATAACACCAAACATGTCCTTGATTAGCCATTCCAATAGCTAATCATTACCAATAACTTACATACCATTCATTAGCCATATCATAAGATCATACCCACAAAAATGGCTACGATGCTATACATGCCATGCTCAAAATGAAACGTCTAGCTATACCAAAATAATCCTTGTGATAGTGTTCCCGGACCTCCGACGTACTTTACGATCCCCGAGTTAGCTTGAAAAAACTATAAAAAGAAGGAAAATAAAAGGGGTAAGCATTAAGCTTAGTAAGTTTGCATGCAAATAAATAACAATATTCATAAGAATTACTTCTTTGAATAATTTCTGAAATTACTTCTTCGTCAATTCATGCTTGAGTCTTCTTTGAATAATTTCATAAAATAAATATACACATGCTGGAAATTAACAACATTAACATAAAATAATAGAATATTGCATTTATTTACCGCAAACTTACCTTGAAACAAAATACGATCAACTATATCGATTTAGTCCACTATCTTTTTCTTTCCCTGGTCTAACTCTAGATTTTGTTCTTCTTGATCTATAATAAAAAATTTAGCTTATTTAATACTCACGTTTATTAAAACAGTCCTTCACTCAAACTTTGGAAATATTACACTTTTGCCCCTAAACTTTTACATATTTACACTTTTTCCCCAAGGCTCGAAAATTAAACTTCATCCTATTTTCTTATGTTTTATGACATGCTGATCATTTTTCCCTTCTATGGCAACACCAAATTCTCACTCTAACATGTACTTATAACATTAGGTATTTTTACCGATTATGTCGTTTTACTCGTTTCACGTAAAATAGCTTAGCAAAAGTTGTTTAACACAATTTCAAGCTTTATATTCTACCATAAAACATCAAAATAAACACATTTCACCTATGGGTATTTTTCCAAATATAAACCCTAGGTTAAATTATCGCTAGAATAAGCTTAATCAAGTTACTGGGACTCCAAAAACGTAAAGAACATTAAAAACGGGGCTTGGAATCACTTACTATGGAGCTTGGAAGCTTGAAACAAACCCTAGCTATGGAGAACCCTTGACATTTTGCCTAAGGAAAAAGATGAGCACATATTTGCCATCTTTTTCCCTGTTTAATTTTTTTATTTGACACTTTACTAAAATGCCCTTCATTAAAATTTTAAGTTATTTCTACCTATGTATATCCATTTTTGTCCATGAAAATATATTGGTCCAATTACCATTTAAGGACCTCTACTTCAATTAGGCACTTCAATTTAATCCCTAAACATTTAGAACTCATATTTATCAACTTTTGTAATTAAGCCCTAATATGCAAATCGGACACGCAATCATTGAAATTTCTTATCAGTATTCTAACACATGCATCTAATCACTCGATAACTCATAAAATTAATCGCAATAAACTTTTCTATCTCAGATTCGTGGTTTTGCAACCACTATTCCATTTAGGCCCTATTTCGAGATGTTACAACCCTGTTTCTTGAATGACTCACAGACTTCTAGGAAAAGCCTTAAATACAGTCGTGGATCTTCAGTAGGCAACCCACTAAACTGTCTTATCTTTTGCGACATTTGAAACATTACCGATTTCAACTCAAAATGCTAAGCTTGAATGGTTAGTTTGACTATCCCTGGGTTCAAATCATCCAAAATTAGTACTACATGCTCAGGAATGGGCCTGTCTCGGTCATCTATCACATGAGGAATAGGCAAATCAACATCTTGGCCATTCAGATACAATGAATCTTCTATACTTAGATCATTTCAAATCCTAGCTATATGTCGCAATTGTCTTATCCTTCTTTACAAAGTTCTCTCGATCTCTAGGTTAAGGGGATATTCTTCGTTAACAGGAATTCCTCTTCTCATATAATGAAGGAAATCTTGGAAAAATTAAAGATAATTAAGTTAGATAAAACTAATGGAATTAGATAAGCAGAAACAAAACCATATTTCACCAAATTTTCGATCCCCAGCAACAGTGCCAAAAACATGCCGTGTGTCAATATAATATGTGAAATGTGCAAGTATACTTGTCAAATCAAGTAATATAATGATAGGTAAGATCGTCTCCATAGGGATTGGATAGGATTAACTTGTTTAAGTTGCTGTTATGAAATATGTGAATTATGCTAAGGTAAAACAATGATAGAAATGCAAGTGTAATCAAAATAACGATGATGTGCACAATATGTAAACAAACAAATATTCAAAAAATATGTTATGGCAAAGATACTAAGCAATAAGTAAAAGGGTCTACGCTGTTGAATGGAAAGGTTGGGATTACTAGGAATCTACCCTTATATACCAATAATGCCTCGACAAATTATTAATCTGACTACTCAGTATGGATTTAAAATGGTCTGCTTCTTTCGAGAGCAAGACCTTAGGATACCTCACCTAAGGAAATATATGTCTATAGACCTCAACTGTGATTTCCAGTACTAGTTACTCTTCACTCTATGGAAATGTTGCTCTATGTCTAGAGACTACTATGGGCATTTTATCGAAAAACCACTTGTATCAATCAATTGTGGTCCAACTAACCTAACCTTTTAAAATTAGGTTATGTTTATAAGAATATAGTGCATTCATCTATGTCTAGAGATTGCATCCATGCAATTAGAAAGAACAGATTGAATGAAATAGTGAAATAAATTAGATTTAAGCTTCAACATTAATGGAAAATTCAAGTATCATCTAGTAATCCCAACCCGATGAGATTTCACTCTCGTTCTTTGTCTCGTCTAGATTTAGATGATCTACTACCCACCACTTTGTCCTTCCAAGACACCACCAGTGTTGGAGAGGAATCAACGACCATTCCGCAACTCGAGTCATTAACCACTCTATTGTTCGTATCCACATCCATCCCCTTGAATTTGAGCTTTTTGGTGTTGCGATCCCCAATTAAAGATACGCCACCATCATCATCGCATTTAACATTAATTTCATTAATTGAAAATATGTATTTGAAAATTAATTAAAATTAAATGCGTAGAATCACTATCAATACATGTGAAAATTGTAACACCCCTAACTCCTATCCGTCGTCAGAATAGGGTTTCGGAGCATTACCAAAACATTCAAAACACTTTACAATTTATTTATATAAATTACTATTCAATTACCAAGATTATTCAAAACGTCCCTTAATTGGACCCTCGAGACCCAATACGAGCATTATAATCAAGTTTGGACTTAATAGAAAATTCATAAAAATTTGCGTGATATTTAAAAAATTTTCCAAGGTTGCAGGGACACACACTTGTGTGGTCTAGGGACACGCCCATGTGGTCAGGCCATGTACTACACACGCCCGTGTGCTAGGCCATGTGGTAAATTTTATTTTTGAATTTTAGGTGCAGTTTTTACAGGCCATGTCAACCACACGGCTGAGACACACGCCAGTGTCACCCAAAACTTACCATTTTCCTGCACCAAAACACACAAGTATATATATCCACCAATTCAACATCATTTCCACATAAAATTCTGCCATCAATCATGTGGCATTATCTCATGGATCAAAGAATGTAAACTTACTCTTAACATAAGCTTATATGCTAACATAATTCCAAAAAACTAACACACAGTAAACACATATGTGATTACCAAAACATTACTTCAAAATATCCAAACTTAGGCCACCACTAGCCACTCCAATGGCTAGATTACAAAACAACAATTACAAGCCATCATTGGCCAAATAAGCTTATACATGCCATTATACCAAAAGGAGATTTCTATTTATACCAAAATGAGATAGTAGATAGTGTGATGACTGCTTCGACCGACTTCCAATCTTCGCGAGCTTTGAGCACTATAAAATAAGGAAAATTAAACGGAGTAAGCATTTTATGCTTAGTAAGTTCGTATAACGAAAGGTAAACATACCGGTCATATTTATTCATGCAAGCATACATAAATTTACATTCCATTGATTTTGGGTAGGTTACCTAAACACATATACTTATTCAACAAGTTAGTCACATAATCTCATATGAATATCAAGTAACATAGATGAGCTCATCACCATTAATTTCACCTTTCCACACTTCAAGGGTCTTTTCCATCAAACTATTGAAATCTCGATGGATGGTCGGGCAATATACACATGTGCAAAAGTACCCATTAGGGTACATAATAGAAAGGCACACTCTTGAGCCGTATATTTTACAATAGGATTACTAGTCCAGGCTAAATCCTATCCGTAGCATATGCTCTAGAGAGCGTAATAGGGATTACTCGTCCGAGCTAAATCAAACTTATAACCTAAGCTCAAGAGGGGTTACATTAGAATTACCCGTTCGGGCTAAATTTTATCTGCAACATATGTACTATTATTCTTAACCCATCGAAATTCAACATTCAACCGGAACATGACAATCTATCCATTTTTCACAACTTATGACTATTTCATTATGTGTATCATCTCATACATACCAATACAATCATACAATTTAATTCCATTATATCAACATACATATTTAAGTTACACGAACTTACCTTGAAATGATACGTATTTTAATGTCAACTAATCCGAAACCTTTTACTTTCCTCGATCTAGCTACGTAGTTGGTCTTTCTAGATCTAGATGGATAAATTTAACTATTAATCTATCACATTTCATTTGCATTTGCATTTTATTACATCTTAGGCAAAATTACCATTTTGCCCCTATCCTTTTCAAAAATTTTGATTTCGTCCCTAGGCCCGAAAAATGAAATTCATGCAATTTACTCCATATTCTGAGCCTAACCAAAATTTCAACTTAAAAGTTACAACACTTATTTTCTATAATTTTTAGAATTTTTATGGGTTCTTACCACTTTTTCATTTTAGTCCCTAAATAAAGTTTTCATCAAAAATTGCTTTGTAAAAGTTGTTTATCTATGAAAAACTTTTCATTTTCTATAATAAATTTCAAATTTTCATCATATTCATCCATAACCCAAATTTCATAACTTGATAACTTTTCAAATAAATCCCCTAAATAGAAAGATTAGGCTATTCCGATTCTAAAAATATAGAAATTACTAAAAACGAGAATTGATTTCAACCTTATTAAGCTTGAAAAGTTTTCTTCCTCTCTCTTAGGGTTCCATAGAAAAATTGGGGAAGATGATACGAAATTAGATGATTTTTCTTTATAATTAATTATCATCTATTAATTTTATTGATTTCCAATTTAGTCCCTACCCTTTTCTAATTTTTCCATGGATGAGTCATTAAAATATCTACTAACTACTCTTCAATGGTCTAATTACCATATAAGAACCTTAAGTTTTAAATTCCATAGCTATTTGATACCTACAACTATTAGAACCCAACTTTTGCATTTTATGCAATTTAGTCCTTTCCCTAATTGAACACACAATCGGTAAAATTTCCATATCAAAATTTTCATCTGACCTTCCTATCATGTTGCCAACCATAGAATAAAATAAATTTTTAATTTTGGCTCAGATTTGTGGTCCCGAAATCACTATTCCGATCCCACCGAAAATGGGTTGTTACAAAAATATAAACTAGTAATAATTAATAATGTATGTAGTATATGTGTATATTTTTATTATTTAAAATTTACCCAATTATATTTAATGAATTAATAGTTAATTAATATCACTTTTGTTATTATCCAATAATAATTAGTAATATTTTAATGTTAATTTAATAATATAATCAACAATAAAGGGCAATCTCATCTGTTCAAAAGTTTCTCCAAATATTTTTATAATAATTCTAGATAAAAAATAATTTAATAAAAGTAACATTAAGTGATAAATAACTATGGGTAAACTACAAAAATGGTCACTAGAATATTGGCTTCGTCCTATTTTGGTCACTGAACAATTAAATTTTCTAATTTAGTTACTAAATTTTCTAATTTAGTTTGAAATTTAAAAAATTCACATAACTTTATCTATAACTAAACAATCCATTTCCCATATGGCCAAAAATGAAATCCATTTCACATAATTTTATCTTCTGTTTTGAAGCTAGAAATGACAACTTGAGCTCACTTTTTTTTCTCTTTTATGTATCGAATTTTGTTATTTGGTGATGTTTTTTTATTATAACCTGGCTAGTTGGCTGTTCGAACCTCTGGTAGAGATTTGTAATCTTCGCTTCATCAATTGTAATGTTTTAAATATCATTACTTTATGGTGTTCTTTTCATTCCTTTTTTTCCCCTTGACAGACCCGATCACCGGGTTTGAGCTACAAGATGCCATATTTATTGCCAGAGAAATAACCAATTTGCATAAAATGGATTATTTTATTATTTAAAATTTCAAAATTGAATAAAATTATTAATTTAGTTTAAGATCGAGGAAGAAACATGTTTTAATGAATAAATTGAAAAGTGTTGAAATTATGAAAAATTTTGATATTTTATAGAATACATGGGTTGTTATCAATTTGTATGAGAATAACGACTGGAAATAAGGATTAAATTGCAAGAATTTTATTTTTAAATGCATGAAATATTGATATAATGAATTACCTAATTTATGTTTATGAAGAAATGGCGAGAGAATGATATTTATCATGATATGTCAATATGTGATTATCTTTGATACGTTGATACAAGGAAATTAAGTATATTGAGACGAGTAATTAATTCAAGTAAAACACGTCAAGAAAAATAAGTATGTTTAAAGAACAATATGATTTATTTTAATTGGTTCCAAATATGAACGTTAGATGAAATAAAATATCTAATAAATAGATCGGTAACTCCGGTAATGCTTCGTAACTCTATTTCGGTGAAGGATTTGGGTTAGGGGCGTTACAGGGAGGCCAGTGAGAAATACAGGAAATGGGACCAATAGCAGAGGAGTATCCAAAGACTCAGTTGTGAGATTGTAAGCTAGAGCACCTGCAAGAGCTTATGCTATACGTGCTCGTGAGGATGCGTCCTCCTCTGACATGATCACTGGTACATTTTCTCTTTACGATACTAATGTGATTGCATTAATGATCTTGGATTGAATCATTCCTATATTGGCATGAATTTGGTATCTAGTAAGAATTTTCCTGTTGAGTCTACTGAGTTTGTGATTAAGGTGTCAACCCCTTAGGCAAATATATTTTAGTTGATAAAGTTTGCAAGAGTTGTCCTTCAATGATTTGGGGTCACTGTTTTCTGGCTAACTTAGTGGTTTTACCATTTGATGAGTTTGATGTGATACTTGGAATGGATTGGTTGACTGTGCATGATGTCGTAGTGAATTGTAGACAAAAGGTTATTGAATTGAAATGTAAAAACAATGAAACTCTTTGGGTTGAGTCAGATAAGTCGGGTGAATTGCCTATTGTGATTTCATCGATGTCGGCTCAGAGGTATGTAAGAAAGGGTTGTGAAGCATTTCTTGTGTATGTACTAAATACTAAGGTGTCTGAATTGAAGATCGAATCTGTGCTGGTAGTTTGTGAATATCCGGACGTGTTCCCAGAAGAGTTGCCAGGGTTACCACCGGCCAGAGAGGTGGAATTTGCTATTGATTTGGTACCAGGGACTGCACCTATATTGATAGCTCCATATAGAATGTCTCTAACTGAGTTGAAAGAATTAAAGTTTCAGTTACAAGGGTTTTACGAGACTGAGTTTTTCTCCCTAGGGTGTACCGGTATTATTTGTCAAGAAAAAAGATCGATCCGTGAGACTTTGTATCGATGATCGTCAGCTTAACAAGGTTATGATAAAGAGCAAGTATCCGTTACCCAAGATTGATGATTTTTTGATCAATTGAAAGGGGCAACAGTATTTTCAAAGTTAGATTTGAGATCCAGCTACTATCAGCTAAGAGTTAAAGATTAGGATGTGCCGAAAACCACATTCAAAACAAGGTATGGGCATTATGAATTTCTTGTTATGCCTTTTGGATTAACTAATGCTCCTGCTGTTTTTATGGATTTGATGAATCAGACCTTCTAGCCGTATTTAGACAAGTTTGTAGTTGTATTCATTGATGACATTTTAATTTACTCCCGGGGTGAGATTGAGCATGCTGAACATTCAAGAATTGTATTACAACTTTGAGAGATAAGAATTTATTTGTTAAGTTCAGCAAAAGTGAGTTTTGGCTCTGAGAAGTCAGATTTTTGGGGCATATTATCTCAGCGAAAGGTATAAGAGTTGACCCGAGTAAGATTTTGGCAATTGTTGATTGGAAACCGCCGAGAAATGTATCCGAGGTTAGAAGCTTTTTGGGCTTAGTCGGGTATTATCGACAATTTGTCAAGGGATTCTTGATGATTGCAACACCTATGACAAGATTGTTACAAAAAGATGTTAAGTTTGAATCATCCGATAAATGTCAAACGAGCTTTGAGCAGTTAAAAGCGTCATTGAATGAGGCATCGGTATTAGTGCAACCTAAATCGGGAAAATAGTTTGTGATTTTTAGCGATGCGTTATTGAACAGTCTTGGATGTGTGTTGATGCAAGAGGGCAAAATGATAGCTTATGCCTCAAGAGAGTTGAAATTGCATGAAAAGAATTATCCGACGCACGACTTGGAATTGGCTACCATTGTTTTTACTTTCAAGATTTGGCGACACCATTTATTCGGCAAGAAATGTCACATCTTTTACCGACCATAAGAGTTTAAAGTACTTGATGACTCAAAAGGATTTGAATTTATGACAATGGAGATGGCTCAAGTTGTTGAAAGACAATGAGTTAGTGATCGATTATCATACGGGTGATACGTGATATTCGCGACAGGTTTTAAAAATTTATAATTAATCATTCTTGAAACTAACTATTATCACAATGAAGGCAAGTGTACCTATTGAACAGTAGTACAGCTTTAGCAAGATCGGTTTGTCGAACCCAAAGGAACCAAGAGTACTAGTAATTACTTTCTTTTTATTATCTAGCCTAAAAATTAAGGGATTTGTTTATCTAAACTAATTAACTAAACTAAGGGTGCACAGAGAGAAAATTGGGAAAAGCTTTTGGGAGAACTCGATTGATTAAGACAATACCTAAGGAAAAATCCACCTAGACTTCACTTGTTATTTGACTCTGAATTAGACGATTTATTCATTTGACTTGATCCGTAGAAATCCCTAAGTTATATTATTATCACTCTTGAGACTAATAATGTCTAACCCTAGGTTGATTAATTGAAATCTCTTTCTAATTAACGCCTTAGTGTTGCTTTAACTCGATCTATGGATCCCCTTATTAGGTTTCACCCTAATCTGGTAAAATCTTATCACCCTATCTCTAGGTGTACAATCAACTCTGCTTAATTACGACAAATTTACTCTTAGACAGGGTCTATTCCTCCTCTGAATAAAAGCATTAACTTGAACCAATATCCTGGAATATTAAAACAAGAATTAAGAACACATAATTAAGAACAAGTCAAATATTTATCATACAATTCAGATAATAATAACAAGATCTATTTTAGGTTTCATTCCCCTTAGGTATTTAGGGGGTTTAGTTCATAACTAAGTAAGAAAATATCTCAAAATAATAAAGATAACAAAACATAAAGAAAACCCAAAACCCCTGAATAGAAATTGAAGGGAGATCTCCAGTCTTAACGATGAATCCGGCTTCTGAGATGGATCAATCGGCTTCCCTTGAGTGATTCTTTGCCTCTTACTCCATATGTCACCTCTAAGTGCCTCCTCCGGTGTTTAAATAGGCTTTAGAATGCCTAAGATCCCTCAAAAGTAACCTTTTCCAAATAGGACTATACTTGGGCTCGGCAGGGACATGCTCGTGTGACATGCCCGTGTGCGATCACTCTAGCCTGTGGTCAAGGCTATTGAATAGGCACGGGCATGTAGTCTACCCGTGTAAGTCGTGCTTCGATCCTTCCAAATGGACACAACCGTGTACCATGCCCGTGTGGGGAAGTCCAGGCCGTGTTGATTTCTCACGTGGGTCCATTTTTTCCGTTTTCAGCCTGTTTCGCGCTTTTTTTTACTCTTCTATGCTTACCTAAGTATAAAACGTGAAAGTAAAGAATTAGGAGCATGAAATTCACCAAATATAAGGAGAAACCATCCATAAATGTGCTAAGCATGGGATAAAAATATGTATAAATTAAGGTTTATCAAATACCCCCACACTTAAGTGTTTGCTTGTCCTCAAGCAAAATCCTCAACTCATAATCAAAATAATTTCTTCTCAATTTATAATTCCTATCAATAATATCTTAAAATAATCCATAAGTAATCATACACTAAAAATTCAACTAAAAGTACATCAAAGTTTTAAACATTCCAAGTTGAGCATTTTATCATGAAAACATAGGTGTCTCCCCTCATCTAAGCAATCACCTTTGATCAAAATATCACAGAGTTTAACATCATCACTAAAGATTCACTCAAATCACTCGAGGTGTTTAAGGACATCAAATAAAACACTCATTAGTCAATATGAAAAGTTGTTGCCATAGGCTTGCATGAAAATCAAATGTCCACCACTATATATTGAGATGATACATCAATCAAAAAGGTCTTTAGAGGGTTGTAACGTGGTTTTGGTTAGGGGGTGTGGTCACAAGCTGAAAGAAAAGGTTAGAATCAGGATTGAATTGAAAAATTACCTAGCTAGAAAAATAACTAGTCATCAGTTGTATATAAGTGAGTTTCTTTTCAGAATATGAAAATAATACTTTAAGCTCAAAAACGACGAATTACTATTAATAAATATGTATATAATTATTTTTATATTTTTATATTTTTTTATTTTTTTTAAGAACAAGTCAAATAACATAGAACTTAATTATTGCAACAAAGAATAAGTCATAGCTAAGCAATAAATTCGAATCAAATCTCGACAAAAATAGGGATCAAATCAGGAGATTTCAATAATAATAGGTTATAGGTTAACATTGAGGGTAAATCAATTAATGACTTGTTAGGTTCAAAGGGGTTCACTAAGGGTTAATTATGAAGGTAGGCTTTTTGTGGAGTGAGTGAGTTAAACCTAAGTGCCTTTATCATCTTGACATATCAAATCAAATGGTGTGGTCTTGACATGCATAATCAAGCAAGTTCTAGAATAACAAATCAACACTGACGCACTCGTAATAAAAGTGGGCATGAAAGAAATAAATATGCTCTAAAAGGCTCAAGATCTCACAAAAATTCTGGCTTTTTGATGTTTAAACTTGTGAATTTCAATTCAAGATAATACCTAAACTTAAGGAAATAACCTAAAAGTTTTTAATTCTTCAAAAATCAACTTATCATGCTTGATTCCCTAATGTCTTAAAGTTTAAACAATCAATGCATAAATGCCTATATTTTAATTCAAGACATATCAATAAAAATCATAACTTAATCAAAATTAATTCTAATAGTGGTATGAGAAGATCACATGAGAACAAGACAAAATTCAGGGATTTCTGATAATGATATAAAAGACACCCCAACACTTAAGATGTACATTGCCCTCAATGTACAAAGATAGATATATTGAAAAATATAGATATATAATCATAAGATAGGAAGAGAAGTGAAACTTCCTGAATGATGAATGAACTCCTTGAATTGGAGTTATGGAGAATAATGGCCAAGGCAATGATAAGAGTGGAGGAGGATACTCCGGTGTGGTCGGGCAGGACTTGGCAGTCGTGGAGAACCTTTTCCAATGGAGTTGCAAGTTCCTAAGTAATATTGAGCTTTAGAGCTCCTTATAACCGTGATAGAATCAGGAACTTTTTAGGAAATATAAAGAAGCATAATTACTCGTAAAAAAGTAACCGAATGAAAATTATAAAATCGCAAGATAAAATAGTATTAAAAGGAAATAAAAAGTAATTTCAAAATATAAAGATAAAAATAATAGGTGTTTATAAAGAAATTGGGGCACACGGCCATGGGGCATGCTCGTGTGCCCTCATTTCAGCGCGTGCGTCTCATGGTTTTTGAAATTGGGCACATTGGTGCACACGGCCATGTTGCACGGCCGTGTCATTCTTCTTTCGCTTCTCCCATGCCTGTGTATGTAGGCGCACGCCCGTGTTATTTTGACAGGCTCGACCACGATCAGTGGGCACGGTCATGTAGCATGCTTGTGGCAACTTAGCGGATCCCATGTTGGGGAAATGTTGTTGCTCTATTTTTACACGGTCGTATCGCACGGCCGTGTTGGCTCCCGTGGTATGTGCATGGCCTACGGCACGCCCGTATGCCTAGCCGTGTGGTTCTAGAAATCCTGTGTTTAGTGGCTCAGTTAGTGAATTAAATGTTGAAGACTAAAATTTAAAGAAGTTAACACCGTTAGTGCTCAGGTTACCTCCCGAGAAGCGCTTATTTATAGTCTAAGCTCGACTTACCTTTCTGGTGCATAGTCATGGTGGTGCGAAGAGTTTACACTCCTCATCCCTACTATCAATTTTATCAACATAAGGTTTAAGACGAGTACTGTTTACCTTAAAAGTGCCGAATTTGGGATGATTTACCTCGACTGTACCATATGGTAAAATACTGAGTACTTTATCTCCAACCTTAAGTTGATTTGGTGCGACATTGAGCTCGTTATGGCATGGTTTTGGTTTAACGTGTGTCCTCGGTTTATGTGTTCTCCATTCATCTAGTTCCTTGATTTGTAGCCTTCGTTCTTCATGGGTAGGTCTTTTGTTATTGCTTGAACATGGCTCATGTAGGTTCTTCAAACTTATTTCCTGCAAAGTAGGTTGCACCACATGGTTAGTTTTTGTAGGATGATTTATATTACCATCTTTAATTTTTGATATGTTACTCGTATTACAAGTTTGAAGGGTGATTGTTTCGTCTCCCACATGAAGTCTGAGTTCACTTGTGCCAACATCAATTATTGTTTTAGCGGTTGCTAAAAAGGGCCTCCCTAAAATTAAAGGAACAGTACTATCCTCCTCTATGTCTAGAACAACGAAATCAACTGGGAATATAAATTTGTCAATTTTAACGAGTACATCTTCAATAATCCCCCTAGGAAATCTGATTGTTTTATCGGCTAATTGAATACCCATCCTAGTTTGTTTGGGTTTCCCAAGACCTAGTTGCTTAAACATTTTGTAAGGCATGACATTGATACTAGCCCCTAAATCAACCAAAGCATTATTAACATCTAGGCTACCAATTAAACAGGGAATCGTAAAACTCCCTAGATCTTTTAATTCGTTGGCTAGCTTATTCTGTAGTACGGCTGAGCAAACCATAATTAGCTCCACATGCAACGCCTCATCCAACTTTCACTTATTTTTTAAAAGCTCATTTAAGAATTTGACTGTGTTTGGCATCTACAAAAGAGCTTCAATTAACGGTAAGTTAATATGTAACTTCTTTAATAATTTAAGGAATTTACCAAATTTTTTGTCTGTGCGATCTTTTCTTATCGCGTTGAGGTATGGCAGACGAGGTTTGTACTATTTACTTACCGGTTTCTGGTCATTATGGTCCACCTCACCTTTATCTTTACTTACCATAGTTTCTTGCCTTAGTTCTAGTTCAGATACAACTAACCCTTCCTCATCTTGAATGGTAATTGCATTGAGTTGCTCCTTTGGGTTAGATTCAGTGTTACTCGGTAGACTACCTTGTGCTCATTTAGATATCAATTTAGCGAGCTGACCTATCTAAGTTTAGAGCCCTTGGATTGACGCTTGTTGATTTTTAAGTGCTGTCTTGGTATTCTAGAAACGAGTTTCTGACACCGAGATGAATTTTGTTAGCATCTCCTCAAGGTTTGGCTTTTTCTCTTGCTGGTAAGATTGTTGTTGGAATCCTAGAGGTGGTGGTCTCTGATTCCCTTGGCCTTTCCATGAGAAATTTGTGCGGTTCCTCCAACCTACATTGTAAGTATCACTATAAGGATTATTTTGAGATCAAGGATTATTACCATGTAATTTTGCTGCTCGTTCTCCATGTTGTGGCCATAGAGTGGGTATTCTAAATTGCTGGATCCACCTCCATTTGCTTCGGACTGCATTACTGGGTGTACCTGTGAGAACCAAGAAAACCGTCAAATTTTCTATTCAAAAGTTCTACCTAATTAGAGAGCATGATGACCGAATCGACATTAAAAACGCTGGCTGTTTTTAATGGTTTTGTCCTCATGACTTGTGACTGATAATTATTCAGTGACATCTCTTCTATAAATTCATAAGCATCCTCAGGTGTCTTATTATTGATAGTTCCACCAGCAGCTGCGTCAATCATCTGTTTGGTCGAAGGATTTAGGCCATTGTGAAACATTTGAACCTATAGCCAGAGTGGTAACCCATGGTGAGGGCATCTTCGCAAAAGGTCCTTGTATCTCTCTTGTGCATCGTAGAGTATTTCTAAATCCATCTACACAAAAGAAGAGATATCATTACGTAATTTAGTCATTTTAGCAGGCAAAAAATATTTTAATAAAAAATTTTCGGTCATTTGTTCCCAAGTAGTGATTGACCCTCGTGGTAACGAGTTCAACCACTGTTTATCCTTATTCCTCAACGAAAAGGGAAACAACCGAAGGTGAATGGCATCATCAGAAACGCCATTGATTTTAAAAGTGTCGCAAAACTCTAAGAAATTTGCCAAATGAGCGTTTGGGTCCTCGTCCTGCAAACCATTAAACTGAACAAACTGTTGGATCATTTGAATGGTGTTAGGTTTCAGTTCAAAATTATTCACAGCAACAGTAGAACTAACTATGGTCAATTCAGTTCCTATTAAAGAAGGTTTAGCATAATCATACATAGTACGTGGAGCAGGATTCTGATTTACTGGATCAGCGGCAATCACAGGAGGCAGCAGATTTTCCTGGTTTTCAGCCATCTCCTCGGTTGTGGTTGAAGTATCATTCTCTTGCTATTCCTCTGTGCATCGTAAGCTTTGCCTTATTTCTCTTCGGTTCTTGTGAACTGTACGATCGATCTCGCTATCAAATAGTAATGGTCCCGACGGGTTTCTTCTAGTCATACACTATAAAAACCTACCAGGAACGAAGAAAGGAAAAATGAGAAAAAAAATAAAAATTTAAATTGCAAATTAAGTAAAATGGCTAAAGTAATAAAAATCGAGTGCTCCTAATATCTTAGTTTCTCAGCAACAGTGCCAAAAACTTCATACGTGATATTCACGACTGGTTTTAAAAATTTATAACAAATCGTTCTTGAAACTAAGTATTATCATGATAAAGGAAAGTGTACCTATCGAACAGTAGTATAGCTTTAGCAAGACCGATTTGTTAAACCCAAAGGAACCAAGAGTACTAGTAATTACTTTCTTTTTATTATCTAGCCTAAAAATTAAGGGATTTGTTTATCTAAACTAATTAACTAAACTAAGGGCGCACAGAGAGAAAATTGGGAAAAGCTTTTGGGAGAACTCAATTGATTAAGACAATACCCAAGGAAAAATCCACCTAGACTTCAGTTGTTATTTGACTCTGAATCAGACGACTTATTGATTTGACTTGATCCGTAGGAATCCCTAAGTTATATTATTATCTCTCTCGAGACTGATAACGTCTAACCCTAGGTTGATTAATTGAAATCTCTTTCTAATTAATGCCTTAGTGTTGCATTAACTCGATCTATGGATCCCCTTATTAGGTTTCACCCTAATCCGGAAAAATCTTATCACCCTATCTCTAGGCATGCAATCAACTCCGCTTAATTACGACAAATTTACTCTTAGACAGGGTCTATTCCTCCTCTGAATAAGAGCATTAACTTGAACCAATATACTGGAATATTAAAACAAGAATTAAGAACACATAATTAAGAACAAGTTAAATGTTTATAATACAATTCAGATAATAATAACAAGATTTGTCTTAGGTTTCATTCCCCTTAGGTATTTAGGGGTTTTAGTTCATAACTAAGAAAGCAAACATCTCAAAAGAACAAAGATAACAAAAATATAGAAAACCTAAAACCCCTTAATAGAAATTGAAGGGAGATCTTCAGTTTTGACGATGAATCTGGCTTCTGAGATGGATCAATTGGCTTCCCTTGAGTAAGTCCTTACCTTCTACTCCGTGTGTCTCCTCTAAGTGCCTCCTCCGGTGTTTAAATAGGCTTTAGAATGCCTAAGATCCCTCAAAAGTGGCCTTTTCTGAATAGAACTAAACTTGGGCTCGGCAGGGACACGCTCGTGTGACACGCCCGTGTGCGATCACTCTAGCCCGTGCTCAAGGCTGTTAAATAGGTACGGGCGTATAGTATACCCATGTAAGTCGTGCTTCGATCCTTCCAAATGGACACGGCCGTGTGCCACGCACGTGTGAGGTAGTCCAGGCCGTGTTGATTTCCCACGTGGGTCTTGGCCCGTTTCTCGCTCTTTTTACTCTTCTATGCTCACCTAAGTATAAAACATGGAATTAAAGAATTAGGAGCATCGAATTCACCAAATCTAAGGAGAAACCATCCATAAATGTGCTAAGCATGGGATATAAATATGTATAAATTATGGTTTATCAATGAGAAAGGCGAATGTAGTCACCGAATGTAGTCAACGAGCAATGAATATGCAACTAACTTTATCTGATGATGGTTTGATTCTAGCTGAGTTAAAAGCTAGGCCGATATTTTTCCAGCAAATTTGCAAAGCTCAGAAATGTTATAAAGAAATTCAAGCTAAAAGAGTTCAGTGCAAACTGACTAGTGATTCAGACTATCAGATTAGGGCCAATGATTGCTTGATGTTTTGAGGTAGGGTTTGTGTACCGAGAGATACTGAGTTGATTCAAAAAATTCTTCACGAGGCACACAGTGGTTGTCTGTCTGTTCACTTATGAAGTACGAAGATGTATAATGATTTGAAAAAATTGTATTGGTGGTTAGGTATGAAACGAGGTATTTCTAAATTTGTATCGAGATGGTTGTTTTGTCAACAAGTAAAGACCAAACATCAAGTACCTTTGGGTTTACTACAGCCTGTGATGAGTCCCGAATGGAAATGGGACAGAATTGCGATGGGTTTCGTAACTGGATTACCTCTGACTCTGAAAAAGAAAGATGTTGTTTGGGTTGTTGTTGATAGATTGACGAAATTGGCTTATTTTATTCCTTTATGTACCGACTATTCACTTGATAAGTCCACAAAATTGTACATAGCTAGGATTGTTAGATTGCACGAAGTACCTATTTTTATTATTTTGGATAGAGATCTGAGGTTTACATATCAATTATGGAAGAAGTTGCAAGAAGCTTTAGATATAAAGTTGAACTTTAGTATCGCATTTCATCCACAAAATGACGGTCAATCGGAAAGAACGATTCAAGTTCTTGAAGATATGCTTCGCTGTTGTGTTTTAGAGTTTGAAGGTAGTTGGGAAAAATATCTACCTTTAGTTAAATTTGCGTATAATAATAATTTTCAGTCGAGTATAAAGATGGCACCATATGAGGAATTATATGGTTGCAAATGTTGAACTCCGTTGTACTAGACCGAGCTCAGTGAAAGACAAATTCATGGGGTTGATTTGGTTAGAGAAACTGAAGGAAAAGTAAAAATAATTCGTGATTGTTTGAAAGCAGCTTCAGATAGACAGAAATCGTACATGGATCTAAAACGAAAAGAAATTGAATTTCAAGTTGGTGATAAGGTATTTCTGAAAGTGTCTCCATGGAAGAAAATTCTTAGATTCGGTCACAAGGGTAAACTGAGTTCACATTTTATTGGTCCATATGAGATTATTGAAAGAATAGGACCAATAGCATATCAACTAGCCTTGCCATCAGAGTTAGAGAGAATCCACAGTGTGTTTCATGTGTCTATGTTGCGACGATATCAATCAGATCCATCTCATGTGATTTCACCAAATGAGGTTGAGATTCAACCCGACATGACTTATGGTGAAGAACTGATCAAGATCCTAGCCCAGGATGTTAAATAGTTGAGAAATAAAAATATAGCCCTAATGAATAGTTTTAGCTACACCAGAATAGTAGTTTCGGGACCACAAATTCGAGGTCGGAAGAAATTATTTTAATATTATTTTTGGTGTTTATAGCATGTGATTATATATATGTGTGAAAGTTTCGTGTGAGTGTTTAATTCTGTAAAAAGGACTGAATCATGTAAAGCGTAAAAATGACGTTCTATTTGTTAAAGCTACTAAATAGCTAAAAAATTAATTGTTGGGAGTCCTTATGTTGTTATTAAACCATTGTTCAGGTTAATGGACTTTAATGGACATGAAATATAAATTATTACTGGCTTTTCATTAAGGATAATATGGTAAAATGTGAAATAAGTTATTATTAAATAAAATAAACATCACATTTTTTCCATATTCTTCTTCATTAACTGAAATTAGAAGAGAAAGCTAGGGTTTATGAGCTTTAACATTTCGGCAACATGGTAGCCTGATTAGGTAAGCAATTTTGCTCAGTTCTTTTTATGATTTCTATGTTTTTGTGATCGTTGCTTCATGTTCTAGCTAGCCCATACCTTATTTTTTGAATTTGTTGATGGTTTTGTGAAATGCCATTGTTGAATACTTAAGATTTGTGATAGTTGATGATGAATTATGGAAGTTAAATGATAGATTATCAAGTTTTGTTAAGTGATTTTGAGTAAAAATGCCAAAAATGGAATTAAATTGAGAAAAGTGTAAATTGAGGGGTTAACTTGTGAAATAGATGAAAAATATGGGCTGCTAGGGACCTATAGAGAATTTGGCTAGCATGAAATTAGAAAGAAAATTGTGTAATTTGTGTTTTAATGAAATAAGGACTAAATTGCAAAAAATGTGAAGTTTAGGGCCAATGTGTAAATTGGCTTAAATATGTGTTTGTGGATGAGATTGATTGAGTTGGTGATTAAATGGATTAATTTTGAATATATATAGATCAAGAACAAAAGAAATCGAATTTAGATTGATGGAAATCGAAAGTTATCGAATAGTCAATCCGATCCCTCTATTCCAACTACGAGGTAAGTTCGTACACAATTAAATGTCTTTAAATTGAATTATACATGTTTAATTGTCATTGAATTGCTATGAATGTTGAATAAGAAAATACGAGCAAGAATCGACAAAGTTACAACATCCGAAAGTCCCATACAAACCTTAGGAATAGTATAGGATACGAATGTCATGACATTAGGTTACCGAGATGTGATTACATGTAAGACCATGTCTGGGACATTGGCATTGTATTGCGATTACGTGTAAGACCATGTTTGGGACATTGGCATCGTTAATCAATTACATGTAAGACCCTATTTAGGACAATGGAATCGATATGTGATAACATGTAAGAACATATCTGGGATATGGCATTGTACGAGCTTATGTGATTTTTGAGTACCCTTAACGATTCTAAACGGTTCAATGGGAAAAGTCAAGTCGAGAAAGAATATGTGAATGAGCTAAGTGACTCAATTACGTATAAAATTCATACGAGCATTGAAAAGGGGAGATATTTGACGAATTCAATTAAGACATTGAATATATGTACAATGAGAAAGGTTTGTGAATTTGAAAGTGATTCACTATGTTTAGCATAATTGAATTGATATGCAAATACTCATTTGATGAATTTATTTGTGTATGGCTTACTAAGCTTTTGAAGCTTACTTTGTGTGTTCGTTCCCTATTTTATAGATTATCAAAGCTAGATCGGACTCGGGGATCGTCAGGAAACATCATCGCACTATTGATCATCTCGTTGATACTTTTGGGAGCTTTCTATATATGGTATATGGCATGTATAGGCTAGTGTCATATTGGTAGGTTTTGAGTTATAACATTAGCCATGAGATTTGGCTTGTAAATGTTGGTATGTATGACCATTTAAGTTGGCTTGAACTGTGTTTGATAAGTGATATATATGTGATGTATATAATGCCTTATATGTTGGCTTGTTTGGTATGGTTATGTGTTGGTTATTTTGCATAGTTGTAAGTTGGTGTATTAATGCTTGGAAGATTGACATATTGTGGTTTGATTTTGAGATGATGATATGGTGCAATTTGTGTCATGATATAGATGATAATTTCATGAGTAAATGTATTTAGTAGCATGTAAGTTGTTATGAATTTTGCCTTAATGATTTGGTATGTTTGAATATGAACACCGGAAGATGCCTATGAGTTTATAGATGAGATGTCACTGAATAACTATTAGTGGCAAGTCATGAGGACAAAGCCAACGAAAACAGCCTGTGTTTATAACGTCGATTCGGTCACCATGCTCTCTAATCAGGTAGAACTCTTGAATAAAAAGATTAATGGTTTTCTTAGTTCTTTGCAGGTTCACCCAGTAATGCAGTGCGAATATGTAATGATTTGGCATGATATGTGTATGAATTGGCATGTTTTGGCTGCCTATATATGTAATGAATTAGTACTTTTTTGGTTATTAGGTGTGTTTGAAAGAAGGGTGACAAATTGGCTTTGCAAATAGCCTATTTTTGTCCACACAGGTAGAGACACGGGTGTGTGTCTCAACCGTGTGCGACACACGGTCATACTACACCACTGTGTGTCCCCTGGGGTAAACCTTCGAATTAAAGTTAGTATACCCTACAGGTTTGGCATGGCCTAGACACACGGGCGTGTCTACCGGCCGTGGCACACGGGCTGGCACATGGACGTGTGGTCGACTGTGTGACCCAAGTCAGTAACCACTCCAGTTTTTCTACGAACATGGCACACGGGCGTGTCCTCAGCCGTGGGGTACAAGTCAGTAGGTATGCCTGTTTTCACACGGCCTGTGGCACGAGCATGTCTGGTAGCCGTGTGAGGACACGGCTTGTTCACATGGGCGTGTGACCCTTAAATGTTGAAAAATTTTCTAAGTTTCTGAAAGATTGCAAATGTTATCAGTTTAGTCCCGAACCACTTCTAAGTATGTTTTAAGGTATTGTAAAGCCTTATAAGGGACAATGTGAATGATTTGAATGGATTATATATATATGAATGCATAAATGTATATGTTTTGTCTGTGAACGATGTGTATTGATCGGTAATGCCTTGTAACCCTATTCTGGTGATGAATACGAGATAGGGGTTTTACAGTGAAATTTTTATGGCAAAGACATGGGGTCAAAGAAGCTACGTGGGAAACCAAGGAAGCTATGAGAAAATAGTACACAAACCTCTTTTTCGGTAATATTTTTGGGGACAAAAATCCCTAAAGGGGGGAGAGTTGTAACTGCCCTTTTTGGGTCAAATCAAAACAGTGGTTTCAGACCACAAATCCGAAGTAGGAATGTTAATTTTATTATTTCTTTAAGGTCTACAGTATGATTGAATGATTGTGTGAAAATTTCGTTAAGAAATTTTATCGATAGAGAGTCCAATTTGACTAGTAGGACTAAATTTCAATTGGTGCAAAATATGATTTTTAGAAGCTAAAGATGTGTAATTGCTATGAAATTTCAAATTGGAGGTCCTTAAATGGAAATTAGACCATTATACCTTAAGTTGGACACAATGGACATGGTCAGGTGAAATTTCAAAGTTTGGCATAAGGGCATTTTTGTCATTTGGTAAATAAAGACAAATAAAACTAATAAAAATATGTCATCTTCCCCAATTTAGTCCCCCATAGCCAAATTTCTCAAGAGAAAACATAGCTAGGGTTTGGCCACTTTCAAGCTCGATTGTAAGTCCGTTCTTGTCCTATTTTTATTGATTTTTTATATTTTTGAGATCAGTGTAACCTAATCTAGCTATTTCAAGCTCTAATTTGAAAGAAAATCAAAGTCTAAAATTTTACCCATGTTGAAAATTTGTGTACTTTGATGTTTAATTGTAGAAATGAATGTTTGGTGTTAGGTAAACAACATTTACCAAGTGATTTTTGATAAAAAAGTCAAATACGGATCTATTTGTAAAAGTTGAAAAATGTGTGTAAAAATGTGACTAAATGAAAAATGTGGGCTGTTTTGAGCATGAAAAAGATTCAGCTAGGCTTGGGTAACGAAGAATTTGAATGAAAGTCATTTTACGAGCCTAGGAACTAAAATGTAAAAAGTTAAAAAGTTAGAGGCAAAAATATAATTTTTTCCATAAGGTGTTTTGGGAATTAAATTGAATAATGTGATGATTGAATGAGTTAATGTGTTATTATAAATCGAGAAAGACGAGTTTCTGACCTAGACCAGGGAAAGAACAAGGTTGTGGACTAAATCGAACTATTAGCCATTTTGTACTGGTGTAAGTTCATATGTTAAAAATAAGCTTTAATATTATTTTATTTCATTGCTTTAATATTGCATGAATTATATGTTTGACAAATGTTGATGAGCTTAATCCTATGAACGAGTTTGAAGACGAATTGACAAGTAAGAAATCTTGTTTGAACCTTAGGAATAAGGTAGGATACAAGTGGCATGTCACTAGGGGTAGTATGTGTTATGTGATTATGTGATCCGGGTGCTAGTCTTGTACGTCCTACCAGTGGCTGAGTATACTAGCATATGTTGCGAATACTTGATAGCTTGTGTGAGCAGCACCACAAAGCTACATCTTAACTGACAGCTTGTGTGAGCAGGCCCATTGATAGCTTGAGAGCGAGCAACTACGTGATATGAGATTGAGGCAACTTTGGCTACATATGTGGCACTTAGTGTGCCAATTTCCTGAGTATCTGACATTATCATTCTGAGTGGTTCATGGGTATGTCAAAGATGAGAATATGTATAAATGCATTTCGAGATGGTTTAGGTATGTACATAAAGCTCATGTTTATTAAATGCTTGAAATGATGAAAATGAGGTAAGTTTTGTGATAGAATGAATTAATATCATGAGACAATGATAAATTTACATTTATTTATGTTATATTATTTGAATGTTATATGCATGGTAGGTCGCTAATTTCTTGCATACGAGCTTACTAAGCTATATATAGCGTACTCCATTTATTTTTCATGTTTTATAGTGTCGCCAAGCTAGCTTGGATCGAAGATCATCGGAGATTCGAATCACACTATCAAACTTTCATTTTTGGGTATTGATGATCTTAGTATTTTGAAAGTATGACATGTATAGGGACTTGGTCATTTTGTTATATGTGTCATTTGATTTGGCTAAATGTATTGGCTTATATTTGTTTAAGGTGATTTAGTATTTTGCCATGTAATTGGCTTATTTTGGCTAAAATGGTTGTAAGCCTATTTATATAAGTATATCTGCTAATCCCTTTTGTTTATGTTTTTTGCATTGGATTGCTATATGTTTATTTTGGTTAAATGATTTGTTCTCAAATGGATGAGATTAGTCATTTAGTGTGCTAGGAAATCTAAGTAGAAATGTGCATGATGAAGGTATTCATGTTGAAAATTGTGGTTGTGAGTATGATAGATGTTGATATTGTATTAGCATATGTTGGTCAAAATTGTGGATGTTTTTGTTGCATAATTATATTATGTTTTGTGCCTTTGAATTGGTTTAAGTGTATGTGTGAATAAGGATGGCAAATGGCTTGGTAAATAGCCTTTATTTTGTCCATATGTGTAGATACACGGGCGTGTGTCTAGGCCGTATGTGACACACGGTCTGCCCCATGGGCATGTGTTCTAGCCATGTGTCCCCTGCACCTTAATTTTGAGAAACAGAATGCTCAGAATTGAGCAAACGAGTAGAGACATACACGTGTGTCTCAGCCGTGTGGACAGCATGGCCTTGAATACATGCGTGTGCCTTGGCTATGTGAAGTCTGCACCTATTTTATGAAAATTAATTTTCCACACGGCCTAGCACACGGGTGTGTGACTTGGCCGTGTGACCTTAATTTGTTCATGGGTTACAAGGCATAAAGTTACACGTGGTCGGGACACTGGCATGTGTGACCACACGGGCTGCCCAAATGGGCGTGTCCAATATCCATACGGCCGTGTGACCCCTGTTCAGTGGAAAAATCTTCTAAGTTTTGTAAAAATTAATAAAGTTCTCAGTTTAGTCCCTGACCACTCCCAAAGCATGTTTTGGGCCCCTTAGGCTCGTAATAGGGACTTTATAAGTATGTGTGAATGGTTTTATTTTGGACGCAAATTTATGACTCAATTTTGTATGATTGATTGTGATGTAAGTCTTGTAATGCCTCGAACCTTGTTCTGGCATTGAATACGAGTGAGGGGTGTTGCATACCAAAACATACCAAATAGTACAAAATATAGCATTCAACTACTAGCATCAATATTCATATATGTCATTCATAACCAAGTACCAATTCACCACATTCCCAACATGTCACATAACATATATAATATGCATATTCATTACAATCATTTCTTCATCCATTATTCAAATATATCAAACTAAACATAAACCAATTTAAGGCTACTTATATACATGCCAAACCATGCCATTACACCAACAAAATGCTAAAAACACAAGCCAAGTTAAATGGCCATATCAACAACCAAAACACATAGGCCAACATTAGCCAAAATACCTATACATGCCATTGTAACCGAAATTAAACAACCAAAAGTACCAAAAGAGCTTATGGATAGTGTGATATAGCTCCAACAAGCTTTCAACCCGAATGAGCTTTCGATTCACTATAAAACACGGAAAATAACACAGAGTAAAACATTTAAGCTTAGTATGCTCGTATAACTTAAAACATAACTTACCATTTGATTACAAAATAGGTAAGATAAACATAGCATATCCCAACATAATTTGGCCAAATACCTAAACACATATACACCAACCATGTTAGCCATGTAAATACATATACAAACCAATAATCATGGATAAGCACAACTATTGATTAAGTTTCATATACATGTATCATCCAATTCAATTTTTCTATATACCATGTAACAACATTTCCATATAATTCATATGTATCCTTGTAATAGTTCGTAATGAACCCTTACCATTTCATATCAGAATAACGCCTATTGAACCATTAGAATACCGTTGGATACCGGGATAGCTCACACATAGGGTGCTAACTCATGTGTATCGGTATGCTTACACGAGCTGTGAAAATGGGCCTGCTTATCTACACGATGTTGATCACATGAGCTGTGGAGTATCTGCAACACATGCCGGACCTCAACCATCAGTAGGACGTTTAGAACCAGCACCTAAATCATATAAATCCTAATGACATGTCATTTGTATCCTATGAATTTCTAAGGTTCAAATCGGGCTCAGTAATAGTCATAAGTCGTTGGATATGCAACCAGTATATACGTATAGCAATTCACAACACAAGTATATTTCAATCAAATGCATATATACACAATTTAATTCCATGAACTTACCCCGACGAGTATACGTAGAAATGGAGGCGATTAATTCGAGACTCTCTTTGCCCCAGTCTAAAGCCGTACGAGGTCTGTCTTGACCTATACGGATAAAATTAACTCAATTCAATATATATTTCATTCCATTTAACCTAAAATCATATTTTGGAAAAACTACCATTTTGCCACTATACTTTTAATTTCTTTGAAATTTAGTTCCTAACTCATGAAAGTGGAAATTAATGAAATTCCACCACAACCCACTATGGCAGAAAATCAACTAGGTCCCTAGCAAGCCTTATATTTCATTTATTTCATAATTTCACCATGAATAATTTTTTATTTTTCAATTTAATCCTTATTTGACGATTTCATCAAAAATCTCTTTACAAAAGTTGTTTATCTAACAACAACTATCCATTTTCTTCCATAACTCATTAAAACTCATGCATATTTAACAATGGAAAAACCCTAATAGTTTAAAAATTTCACAAATTAGTCCCTCGGCTAGCTAAATCAAGCTACAACAATCCCGAAAACATAAAAATAATTAAAAACGGGACAAAAATTCATACCAATTTAGCAACAATGACGATGGCCGAATCCCTAGTTTAGAAGAACAAGAAATTTTGGTGGTGGCTTGATAAATCAAGAAGATGAATGCCTTTCTCTTATTTTAATTATGATTTAATTACCAAATTACAATTATAACCTTTAAAAACTTTTAAATTTACACAAATGACAAGCCATCACATTCCAATATCTTCATTAATGGTCAAATTTCCATTTAAGGATTAAGGTTCTATAGCTATTTAATACCTTTAGCTACTAGAACTCAACTTTTTCATTTTACAGGATTTAGTCTTTTTTATCAAATTTAGCATGTAAATAGTAAATTTCTTAACAAAATTTTTATACGGTACTAGTATCATGTTGTAGGAAATAAAATAAATTTTTTGACTTCAAATTTGTGGTCCTAAAACCACTATTCTGATTTCACTGAAAACGAACTATTACAGCCATACACTTCCCTTAGTTGGCCACACATGGAGCAAAGTTTGAATGTTTTAAACTTTACTAAATTTAGCTTGGGGCAAATCTTCAAAGGCACAAAAAGTGGAGGGTTTGAATAGGATTTTAAGGAAACTTGAGGGCTATTTTACAATTATTTTCATCAGCTAAATCAGCTTGGGTCAGTTTTGGGATACAAATTTTCTTATTGGATTAGTCTTTAATGCTTAGCACACCGGGCCACTTTCTCCTTCAGGCTTTATATTAATTTTATCCCAATTTAACTTGGATAAAAATTAAACATAAAGTATATAAAATGATCATCATTTGAACCGACCTTGGCTAGAAAAATATTTAATCTTGCCCTAAGAAGATCCCAAATCAGTCTAATCTTGTCTTTAGTCTTAAAAACCAACTCTAAACCCAAAACTTGTGTCTCACCCAACTCAGTCCAACACAAAGGGGCACAACACTTACGACCATACAAAGCCTCGTATGGTGCCATTTCAATACTAGATTAAAGATGTTATTATAAGTGAACTCAACCAGTTCAAAAATTCCTCCCAACTACCTCAAAAGTCAATTACACAACTCCATAACATATCCTCCAAAATCTGAATTACTCTATAAAATTGCCCATTAGTCTGAGGATGGAATGCAGTACTGAAGCCTAATCGAGTACCTAGAGCCTCATGAAGTTTCTTTCAAAATCAAGAAATGAAACAAGGGTCTCTATTAGAGATAATCAAGATCAAAACCCCATCAAGTCTAACAATGTTTGAAATTTATAGCTTAGCCAGTTTTTGAAGAAAATGCTCAACCCTAATTGAAAGAAAGTGAGTAGCCTTGGTCAAAAGAACCACGATGACCGAAACAGAATCCTTCTTAGTGAGTGTTAAGGGCAACCAATTAATGAAGTCCAAAGTCACATGATCCCATTTCCAAAGAGGAATCTTAATGGGTTGAAGCAAACCTGAAGCTAGTTGGTACTCAGATTGCTAGCACGTTAGACAACGATAGATGAAGCCGCAACTCCCCTTTCAAACCAGGCCACAAGTGTAACTCTCAGAGATCACGATAGGTCTTATTTCCATGGGCACACAAATCTGTCCTCAGAAACACAAAACACCATTACTGTTCAGCCCAAAATCAGAATTACTACCTTCTTGAACCTGATGAAATCGTGAAATTAGAGAATCATCCACTAACTATTTAATCTGAATCTAATCAATCCAAGTTAGCTTAACTTGCAACTCGGCTAACAACCTAATATCATAAAAAAATACTTTAGTGAGCAAACATCACCCTTAAATCAGTCATCACTCTAGGAATAAGAGCATCAACCAAAACATTGGCATTACCAAGATGATGCTCAGTAGTTTAGTCGTAGTCCTTAAGCAACTCAATGCATCTGCAATGCTTAAGGTTCAACTCCTTCTGAGTAAGGAGATACTTAAGGCTCTTGTGACCGGTGTAAATGATACACCTCTCACCATACAGATAGTGCCTCCAGATTTTCAAAGCGAAGACAACTGTAGCCAACTTAAGATCATGTATGGGATTATTACTTTCGTGTGACTTAAGCTATCGGGATGTATAAGCTACTACCATACCATCTTGCATCAGAACACAACCCAGTCTGGCATGAGAAGCATCAATATAAACCATCAACCTTTTACCAAATTCAAGCTGTATCAGAATGGGTGATTGAGTTAAGACAAACATGAGCTTCCCAAAGCTCGCTTGCTGCTCATCAGTCCACACAAATGTTGCATTGTTATGCAACAATTGAGTTAGAGGAGCTACAATAATCGAGAAACCCTCAACAAATCTATGATAATATCCTGTTAAATCAAGGAAGCTACAGATCTCAGACACATTCCTAGATTATTTCCACTTAAGCACAACCTTAACATTTTTCAGGTCGACTTGGATTCCCTTCACAGAAACCACATGTCTAAGAAAACTAACCTCTCTTAACCAAAACTCACATTTTCCAAACTTAGTAGATCTTTTTTCTTATAACGATGAAAACCACGACAAACTGATCAAAATATGGTTGGAAAACCCTATTCATAAGATCCTTGAATGTAATCAAAGGAGTCATCAAATCAAAGGTAATGACTAAGAAATAGTAGTGCCCATAACGAGTAAGTCTTATGTACATCAACTTCTTTAACCTTTAGCTAATGGTACCCAGAACAAAGATCAATCTTCGTACGTACAGAGGCCCCACGAAATTATTCGAACAAGTTGTCAATCCTTAGAAGTGGTACTTATTCTTTACATTCAATTTATTCATCTAATGGTAGTCCACACACATCCTCATGGTACCATATTTCTTTTTCACAAATAGAACTAATGCTTCCTACAGAGGCACTCTAGGTTTGATGAACCTTCGATCGAGAAGTTCCTGAAGATGAGCTTTCAATTCTATAAGCTCCTTCAGTGCCATGTGGTAAGGAGCAATAGACAGTAGAGTTGTACTCGAAAAAATATCAATACCAAACTCAACCTCCTTATCTGGAGGCAACCCCTACAATTCCTTGGGAAAGACATCCAAAAATTCTCTAACTGTCCAAATATCCCCAACTGAAGATTCTGCAAAACACAAATCATGTACAAAGGCCAGAAATGCCTTACATCCTTTCTGAACTAAATTTTTGGGTACTAGAGCGGAGATCACATTGGAGAGGTAATATTGATGCTCATCGATCATGATAATCTCAATATCATCATCATATCTCAAAGTTAACAACTTAGTAGCACAGTCTATGTTGACTCGATGCTCTACAGGCCAGTCCATTCCCAGTAACAAATCTCCGAACGGTAACGCCATCAGAGTATCTGAAAACAAAACACCTTGTATCTCCAGTGGGCACCTCCTATAAATCTTATTAACCTGTACCGATTGACCCATTGAACTAATTACATAAACCTCACCAGAAGTACTCTCAACAAGAATTCCCAGATTTGCAGAAACAAATGAGTAGAGCCAATATTTATCAGTGCAAAATATGAAACAAAATTAATAAAGAACATTCCGACTATAATGTTAACGACACCACTGTCCTAGTGACACATTACTGCATAAAGCATTACAGGTTATCTAGCCTTAGTCTGATTTGCACCTCTACCTACCCAAACCATTAGCACTTTTGGCCTGTCAAGGGCCCTTAGGTGGCTGTTGAACTGCCTTTTAAGGCTGAACTAAACATGGAGCTAGAGCTTGTACCTGATTAGAACAGAGCGAACAATCCCTAATGTAGTGCTCCAATGACTCACCTTGTCTCCCAACCTCCTCTAACACTCTTCTGGGTGCCCCTTACCATAGTCCCCATATAACTGAATTTTAGTAAATGCAGCCGATGCCTCAACCCGTGGAGGCCCATCAAAATTGGCCCATATCCTAGTCCACTGAATAGAGCTAGAAGAACCCAAATCCCTTTTATTCTTACTCTGGCCCCTCTTTTTCTCTCTCTTTTTGCATTCTACACACTTTATATTCTTAGTGATCTTAGCCTTCTCCATAGAGTTTCGAAGAATCGTTTCCTTTGAGTAGCCACCAACACCTTAATGTCATAATACAGGCACTCCTCAAATCGAATACTCTTATCATAGTCAGTCACCACCAACCCACAAGCCTATTTGCTCAACCTCAAAAACTCAGCCTCATATTCAGCCATAGTCCTATCTTCCTAATTTACCCCCATAAACTCGTGTCAATAGGCCTCAATATAACTCGCCCCCACATACTTATTTTAGAAGGTATTCTATAAACAATCCCAATTAATTCGCTCAGGCTGAATACCCTCTTCTATGGTCAACCAACACTAGTAAGCTTCATCGTGAAGTAAGGACAATGCACCTTTTAATTTATGTTCCGGAGTGTAGCCTATGTCATTCATAATCCTTTCTATGGCCACCAACCAATACTTGGCCACAATTCGGGTGACCCTAGCGACGACCCTAAATACCTCTGCTCCATTAGACTGGAGTCGTTCAATTACCAACCCATAGATTCCAAATCCAGAATGGGTCCCAGCGACCCTCTCAAGAACGCTTAACATGGCGTGGGACAACACATCATCTCCAGCCGTCCAAGTCTAAGACCCTATCTCAATAGTAAGCATACCCACAGTCTCACTTGTATCCAGATTAGGCAACCTGCCCATTGAGGATGGCTCAACTCAAGCCCCTCTTTGACATTTGTTGTATTTATGGGTACCTCATCTATGAGTTCCACGCGTACTTATTGTATGTGATCTGTCGAAATTTGATATAGTAGATTAAAATAGTTTTCACACTTAAGGAGCCTGAGTACAAGCATTTTCATTACATTTTTCTTAAGTTTCTTTAGTTTTACTTGCATTCAATAAAATGTGAAAATTTAGTCTTTTATTGACCCTAAGGAAGAGCTAATGTACTTTGTAAGTGTGTAGGAGACCATCAGAAGGAATTTTAGGATGATACTGAACGCTATGTCATAACACGAGAGCACTGATTTCGGAACATAGGGAACAAAATGAAGAAAACTCAAGTTTACCTTTTGTAACGCCCTCACGCCCGAGACCATCACCAGAGTCGAGCTTGAGGTGTTACTAAACTTAATTCATTAATTTAACAGCTCAAACAATTTATTTTTAAAATTTCCAGACAAGCTGGACAACTGCATCACAGTCGCTTAAAAATTCATATCTCAAGTTTCAAAACTTGAAATTAAGATCTGTAATTTTTCCTGAAACTAGACTCATATATCTATTTAATAATTGTTTTCTAGAATTTTTGGTCAAGCCAATTAGTACAGTTTATTAGTTAAAGTCTCCCCTGTTTCAGGGTTCGACTACTCTGACCCCTATGTATTACGAATCAGATATCTCCCTGTACAGAGTTTCAATGACTATGCCGTTTGTTTCTTATAAAACTAGACTCAATAAGGATTTCATACATGTAAGATAAAAACTCCTAATTATTTTTGTACAATTTATAGTGAATTTTTAAAGTCAGAATAGGGGATACAGAGATCACTCTAAACCTGTTCCACCAAAACTTAAATATCTCATAAAATATAACTCATATACCTGTTTTGTTCCATCCATATGATAATATAATCATCAAGCTTCAATTTCGTAACTTACTCATCATTTAATTCCATTTATACTATTTTTAGTGATTTTTCAAATTTACATCAATGCTACTATCAGATTCTGTTTTATGGCAAATTTTACTTTACTATATATTTTCATGGACTAAATAGCATTTTAAACATACATAACATCAAATATGACTTAGATTGGCCATTCCAATGGCTAATCATTTACAAACCCTTTTCGTGCCAAACCACAGCCATACATAACATCAAATATGACTTAGATTGGCCATTCCAATGGCTAATCATTTACAAACCCTTTTCTTGCCAAACCACAGCCATATCATAAGATCATTTACACAAAGTGAGTATTTTGCTATACATGCCACATTCAAAACACACAAGCCATTTTACCAATTTAGGTCTTCGGATAATGTGGATGAATCTTCGACCTATCCCGATTCTCAAGCCAGCTTGTCAACAACTACAATGAATGAAAAGAAGGGGGTAAGCATAGATGCTTAGTAAGTTCACATGCAAATAGCAAGAAACATAATCATGAAATTCCACATAAAAAATCATTTGCATAAACAACACCAAGACATTCATGTTTCATTTGCATTTAATATCTTTCTACGATTTCATCATACCAAGTTCTCAACCCGAGGATTTAAGCACATACCTGTCAAATTTTCTCATTCACCACACTTACCAATATGTCACCTTCGTTTTAGGCATTCTTCTCATTCACTTAAGATTCACCCGTTGAATACACCAGAATATAATTCGAATACGCGGATTTCATGAATGTAAGTGCCATACCCGCAGCTAGACAAACTCAATAGCTTGCGGAACTTATGTAGCCAAGCTACCATGTAACCCACCCATAAGTGAACTCGAACTCAACTCAACGAGCTCAGGCGTTCGCATCCATAAGTGAACTCAGACTCAACTCAACGAGTTCGAATGCCTAGTTACAACTCACGAACTCGGACTCAACTCAACGAGTTCGGAACTCAAATATCCTAGTGACATGTCACTTGTATTCTAATATATTCCTAAGGTTCAAACGGGCTTTTTCCTCGATCTCACATCTATGCCGTCTTCCATGGAATATCGGAACCGATACTCGGTGATAGTTCATACTCATCAAGTAATTCACATAATTACATATTATTCAACAATAACCACAAAACATAACATTTCATGATAATAATAAGCATCATATCATATAAACAACATTAAATTGCTCAAAATGACAATTATGTTACTACATTTACACATGAACTTACCTCGATACAAAATATTAGCAATCGAGCCTATTCTTCGTAAACTTTAATTTTCCCTCGATCGCGACTTGAATCTCGTTTCTCTTGATCTAGAATGCCAAATTAATCTTATTTAATACATACATTCACCAAAATAGCATTTAATACGAACTTTGGAAAAATTTCATTTTTGCCCCTAAACTTTTGCATAATTACACTTTTGCCCCTAGGCTCGGGAATTAAACTTCATCCCTTATTCTTATGTTTTATGACATGCTGATCATTTTTCCCTTCTATGGAAACATCAAATTCACACTCTAACATGTACTTATGACTATTAGATATTTTTACCGATTAAGCCCTTTTACTCGTTTTCGCTTAAAACCGAGTAGCACAAGTTGTCTAACATAATTTAAAACCTCATATTCTATCATAAAACACAAAAATACACAAATTTCACCTATGGATATTTTTCCAAATATGAACCCTAGGTTGAATTATTGCTAGCATAAGTTAATTGAGCTACCGGGATTTCAAAAACATAAAAATCATTAAAAACGGGGCATGAAATCACTTACTATGAAGCTTGAAAGTTGAAGAAACCCTAGCTATGGGGAGAGGTAAAATTCGGCAGCAACAATATAGAGAAGATGATCATTTTGTGTTATTTTTCCCATTTTATTTCATTTAATATACAAATGACCAAAATGCCCTTACTACTAAACTTTCCAAAAATTCCATCCATGTCCAATTTTTGTCCATAGACTTAGAAATTGGTCAAATTTCTATTTAATACCTTCTCATTAATATTCCAAAACAATTTCATACTAAAAACTCCTAGAATGCAAATTTTGCAAATTATTTGATTTAGTCCCTAATTTCAATTTAAGCACTTTAGGCATAGGATTTCATCACGAAATTTTCACACAATCATGCAATCATATCATAAACATCAAAATAATTATAAAATAATTATTTCTATCTCATATTTGTGGTCACGAAACCACTATTCCAATTAGGCCCTAATTCAGGATATTAAACCTTTAATGTCGTGACACAGGCTAAGGGTGTTGCGACATACCCTTGAAAATGGCTACAGGTGAGCATACTGGTTGATATGTCACAAAATAGGTCCTAGAGTGCCGCAACACCTACTCTGGGACAAAAATTAGATACAAAGTAGGGGCATTTTGGTCTTCACAATCAAACTTAAAGCTTAGAAACGTCAGCTAACCTAGGGTTAAAGACAATGACCACTTAAAGGCTATAAATAGGCTCCTTTGGCATATGTTAAATACATCTTTGAATTCACCAAGTTTTTTTTCCTTTATATTAGTTTTGTTTTCTTTATTAAGTTTTGATAGTTTTAGCTTATTTGTTCGTTGCTTTCTTTCAAGAGATTTGAATTATGGAATCATTCAACTTTGTGGATTTACGCTTAATATCACTATAGTTATGGTCTTTCATTTAATCTATCTTTTTGATTTAATTAGCATGTTTTCTTTTTACATTAATTACATATTGTTTATGAATGTCGTGAGGAACTAATCCTTCTATGGGGGATTAGCGAGTGGAGGTATAATTTGTTAACTATTTTGTAGGGTTACTCAATGGATCAAATGTTTGGAAAAGGGAAAACATGAAACAAGCCCTAGGCCTGACACCACATGTAACATCCCATTTTAGGGTTAAATCAAAATAATGGTTTCAGGACCACAAATCTAAAGTAGAAATGTTAATTTTATTATTTCTTTAAGGTCTACAGTATGATTGAATGATTGTGTGAAAATTTCGTTAAGAAATTATATCGATAGGGTGTCCAATTTGACTAATAAAAGTAAATTGCAATAGGTGCAAAATGTGTATTCTAGAAGCTAGAGGTGTCTAATTGCTATGAAATTTTAAACTGGAGGTCCTTAAATGGTAATTAGACCATTATGCTTTAAGTTGGACAAAAATGGACATGGTTAGATAAAATTTCAAAGTTTGAAGTGAAGGGCATTTTGGTCATTTGGTAAATAAAGACAAAAATAACTCATAAAAAGATGTCATCTTCCCCAATTTAGTCACCCATGGCCGAATTTATCAAGAGAAGACATAGCTAGGGTTTGGCCACTTTCAAGCTTGATTGTAAGTCCGTTCTTGTCCCATTTTTAATAATTTTTACGTTTTTGTGATTGTTGTAACTTGATTTAGCTATTTCAAGGATTAATTTGAAAGAAAATCAAAATCTAAATTTTTTTCAATGTTGAACATTTGTGTATTTTGATGTTTAATGGTAGAAAATGTATGTTTGATGATAGATAAACAACATTTACCAAGTGATTTTTGATGACAATGTCAGATAGGGACTTATTTGTAAAAGTTGTAAAATGTGTGTAAAAATGTGAATAAATGAAAAATGTGGGATGTTATGAGCAAGAAATAGGTTTGGCTAGGCTTGGGTGTGATGAAATTGAATGAAAATCATTTTACGAGCCTAGGGACTAAAATGTAAAAAGTTGAAAAGTTAAGGAAAATGTAATTTTTTCCATAAAGTGTTTCTGGGATTAAATTGAATAACGTGATAATTGAATAAGTTAAATTTGATATTATAGATCAAGAAAGACAAGGTTTTAACCTAGACCAGGGAAAGAACAAGGTTGTGGACTAAATCAAACTATTAGCCATTTTGTACCGAGGTAAGTTCGTATGTTCAAAATAAGCTTTAGAATAATTGTGTTTAAAAGCTTTAATATTGCATGAATTGTATGTTTGATTTTGTGAATGTGTATAATCCTACGAACGAGATCGAAGACGAATCAACAAGCAGAAATTTTGTTTGAACCTTTGGAATAGGGTAAGATACAAGTGACATGTCACTATGGTAGTTATGTGTTATGTGATTATATGATTCGAGTGCTGGTCTTGTACGTCTTACCGATGGATGAGTATACTAGTATATGTTGCGAATACTTGGCAGCTTGAGTGAGCAGCACCGTGTAGCTAAGTCTTGATTGACAACTTGTGTGAGCAGGCCCATTGATGGCTTGAGAGCGAACAACTATGTGATATGAGTTTGAGGTAGCATTGGCTACATATATGGCACTTAGTGTGTAGTAATCCTGAGTATCCGACATTATTATTCTGAGTAGTTCACGGGTATGTCAAAGATGAGAATATGTGTAAATTTATTTCAAGATGGCTCTGGTATGTACATAAAGCTCATGCTTATTAAATGTGTGAAATGATGAATATGAGGTACATTTTGCGATGGACTATATTATGATCATGAAACTATGGCAGGTTTACATTTAATTATGTTATATTATTTGAATGTTATGTGCATGGTAAGGTTGCTTATTTCTTGCATATGAGCTGACTAAGCTATATTGCTTACTCCGTTTATTTTCCATGCTTTTATAGTGTCACCAAGCTAACTCGAAGTTGGAGATCATCGGAGATTCAGATCACACAATCAAACTCTCATTTTGGGTATTAATGGTTTTAACATTTTGAATGTATGGCATGTATAGGGACTTGGTCATTTTGTTGTATGTGTCATTATGATTTTAGCCAATGTATTGGCTTGTACTTGCCAAAGACTTGTTTTGATATTTGGCCATGTAAGTTGGCTTATATTGGCTAACATGGTTGTAAGCCTAAGTATATTCATATATGTGTCAATTTCTTTGGTGATATAATCATGGTATGCTTGATGAATGTGAAATGTTTGGAAATGTGATTTATGGCATGAATGTGTAATGTTTGGAAATGTCACTTATTGATGAGATGATGAATTTTTGTATAATTAGATAACTTGAAAGTAGTAAAATGAAGCCTAATGAATGTGAAATTGGCATGATTGAGTTAGGGCATAATAAATGTTAAGAGCATGATTCATGTTGATATTATTTTGGCATTTGTTGATCATGATTGTGTATGTTTTTGGTTGAGTAATATATTGTGTTTGTTGCCATTGATTTGGTGTAAGTGTTTATGCAAATAAGGGGTGGCAAATGGCCTTGTAAATGCCTTTATTTTGTCCACACGGTTAGACATACGGGGGTGTGCCTAGGCTGTGTGTGACACATGGTCTACCCCATGGGCATGTGTTTAGGCCGTATGTCCCCTACACCTTAATTTTGAGAAACAGAATGCCCATAATTGAGCACATGAGCAGAGAGACGGCATGTGTCTCAGTCATATAGACGGCATGGCCTCAAACATGGGTGTGTGCCTTGGCCGTGTGAAGTCTGCACCTATTTTATGAAAATAATTTTTCCACACATCCTAGCACATGGGTGTGTGACTTGGCCCTGTGATCTCAATTTGTTCATGGGTTACAAGTCAGAGAGTTACATGGGTTAGGGACAGGAGCATGTCCCAAACTACACGAGCTTATTACCCTTATTTTGAGCAAAAATTTTCTAAGTCTCGTGAAAATTCCTAAAGTTCTCGGCTTAGTCCCGAACCATTTCCAATACATGCTTTGGGCCTTGTAAGCTTATTGATGCGATCTTGCCTCGGTGATGAGTTGAGTCATTGAAGTTCTCAATCGTAAAATGGAGAAGTATCGTTCTACTAGGACCTGGAAATGAAATTGGCTAAGTATGGGCTTTAAACAAGGGGTTTGAAGTATGTTAGATATTATATGTATATGGTTTCGGCTAAACAAATAAATAAGGTTATTTTTAAGTTGATAAATTTGGATGGAATAGAAAGGCTCAAAGGTCGAAGAAAGAACCAATACTATAGATGAGTATTGCCCCGAATCTCATATTGACATTTAAGATGGAAGTAGATGATAGAACCTTGACCCACTATCTATAGGGAGATAGGAACCAAGGGTATAAAGGTGAACGCCACACTCGGGAGAGTGGTAAGTTCAAATGAATTAGATTGATGCCACAAGAATAACTTGATAAGTCAATTGAGTCACAAAAGAACAAAGGGAGTTGAATAACTCATAAATGTTATAATATTCATAAAAGATTTCAAAGTTGTCTAACCTGAAAATGTTTACAAGAGAGCTATTTATAGACACAAAGATGACTACTAAAATTTGGCATCTATATGTTCACACAATAATAAAAATGTTTACACTAATACATTAAAAATGGTTCATGAATTTAGCAGGTTCATGCACTAGCTGAATGGACACTTTCTTCCCTCTTAGTGTGTGCATGCATGCTTAGCCATGAAGAATCCTTAAGTCCATGAATGTCTAGCCTTTAAGATCCCTTTAATCCCCCTTGGCCGAATGCTAGGTGCATGGGATATGCAACTCTCTTAATGGAAGCTTTAATGATAGGCTACTTCATGAATGGTAGTACCTTGTAAATTCATTCTCCCCTTTGTGCATGCACATTATTCATTCAATGTGCTAAATTTATGTGTCAATTTCCCCCTAGACGTTCTTGAAGGTGAAGGTGCCATGCATATCCTTTAATTGAATCTTAATTACGTCTTGAGCACATAAATGGTCAATTGGCATTTAGCTGATTTAGCCTCTACTTTCGATGCATGTATGTGCTGGTACATTAGCTGAATAAATGAACTAATTATTCATGAACTTGAAGCATGTATCTTGGAGATTCAAGGCATGACATTAAAACCCATACAATTCCCTTTGGAAAGCATGAATGGATAGATTTATTCCTCTTGATTAATTCATGCATGAGCAGAATTGAACAGCCACATTCTTCATCTTTAAGGAATGCTCATGACATAAATTTGAGCTTCCATGTGATCGGTCACAATGCACCTTCATTAAAGCATCTTCTTTGCCATCCATGCATGTACCTACAAACAAACATTAAATTCAGCTAAGACATGATAAATTCGGCTACAACAAAAAAATATTAATAGCATGTATTGAGCTAAAAACATATTTATGAGCTGAACTATTTTTTAACTAACTTAAATAAATACTTGGTGACTATCAGCAATTAAATGCATGAGCTAGAAAGAAGTAGAGATGAGCTCAATGAGCTGAATTGATTTATTAAGCAAGTAAATCACATAAAATAAAAAGATGGAAACGAGTTCATTGAGCTAGAATCAAGCTGAATTGAGCTCAATGAGCTAGGTTTGAGCTAGATCATCTTGAAAAAGATTGCAAGCCTTACTTGGTGAGCTGAACCAAGGGTGTTCTCGGCCGTGATCGTATCACTCGTATTAGGAGCTTTGTGATTAAATGCAAATTGTTTTAATATAGACGCGAAAATATGACTCGGAATTGAGTGATTGTTTGTGTTATAATTTTGGTAATGCCTCGTACCCTGTTCCGGCATTGAATACGGGTAAGGGGTGTTACACCCCAGGAATTCATCAAGGTAGAAATTAACCCAAAATTGGTATTGCCCATCTGTGAACACCTTAACCCCAAACCAGTCTGGAATGTGAGATCAAAAGATAAGTAGTTCTTGCTGACTCATTATGTTAATGGATGATTGAAAGATCCTGCTAGGGTAATGACTAGTTGATTGATTAGGAACCTGAAGTGATAGTTAATGGAGATTACCGAAGTGATCTAATCACCCATAATCATATTTGATTTATTATTCCGTTTTAATCTCTTAAACTTCATCTTTTTAATGTTGCTTTATTTTTATCATTATAAAAACCCCAAAAATCCTTTATTTTATATTCTTCGTACTATAACTAAATATAAAGTACTAATTAGATCTTGTAATGCTTAAGTTAGAATTGATCTAGCACTCGCCTCCCTTGGGTACAATCCTCGGAGTAATCACCCATTCTGTTGTAAAACTATATTACAACTAGACCTGTATACATGCGAATACCACCTTGTAATCCTATCTTTTATTGTAATATTCACACTTTGAAGGTTAGAATGTCTGGAGGTGGTCAAGTTGTTGGCATCATTGTCGGGGAGGTAACATTGGTAACATCCAGAATTAGGGCCTAGTTGGAACAATGGTTTCGGGACCACAAATCCGACACAGTAAAATTTTATTTATTATATTTTTATGGTCTACAATTTCACGGGATGATTTCGTGAAAATTTCACTCGAAAATTTTGACGTTTGGGCACTCAATTTGGTCAAAAGGACTAAATTGTAAAAAGTACAAAAGTTGAGTTCTACATGTTAAAGGTGTCTAATTGTTATGAAATTTTAAATTGGAGGCCCTTAAATGGTAATTAGACCATTGGATAATTTGTTGGACAAAAATGGACATGAAATGGGTGAAATGGAATATTTTTAAGTTAGGGGCATTTTGGTTATCTAGTAATTAAAATGAATTAAAAACAAAATTAAAAGCCAATTTTTGACCATCTTCTACCCCATGGCCAAAACTTGCATGGAGGATACATAACTAGGGTTTTTCAAGCTTCCAAGCTTAATTGTAAGTCTATTCTAGCCCCCTTTTTAATGATTTTTACGTTTTTGAAATCCTCGTAACAAGATCTACTCATTTCTACCCATATTTTGAGCTAGGGTTTGTGTTTAAAAATTTAACCATGGATGACATGCATGTTTTCTGATGTCTAATGGTAGAAAATGAATGCTCGCTGTGTAATAAACGACTTTTACTAAGTGATTTTTGTGAAATTGTCAAAAAGGACCGTTTTGCAAAAGTTACAAAATTTGTCATAAAAGTGTGATTTAGTGGAAATTAGGGGCTGCTATAGTTATAAAAATGATTTGGCTAGGCTTAAAATGCAAGGAAATTAGATAAAAATCATTTTTACGAGCCTTGGGGAAAAAGTACAATATGTGAAAGTTTAGGGGTCAAAATACAAATTTGTAAAAATATGATTTTTGGTCCCATATGAATAATGTGACTAATTAGTAAGCTAAATGTGATATTATAGATCAAGGAAAATGAGATTCGGGCATAGATTGGAAATGAATGAGATTATAGACTAAATCGGAATATATAGCCGTGCTCGCATTCAAGGTAAGTTTGTATGTAAATAATATATCGATTATTTTTATGTTATTATATTTCATTATTATATGAGATGTGGCTACCTATAGAATGATCATTTGATGTAAATTACGAATCGTAATAGACTATGAATGAATTTGTTAACTGTTGAAAAGTGAGGAATTTCCCGGTTGAACCTTCGGAATAGAAATGATACGAATGATCCATTATGAGAAAACATATGTAGTACTATGTGCAGGCTACTATGTGTTTAAGATGGTTGTAGGTCAGGTGTAGTACCAAGTACAGGCTAATACGTGTACCAGATAGTTAGGATGTATGTGTAGTACTAAGTGCAGGCTACTATGCATACCCGACAATGTCGATCACGTGTGTAGTACTAAGTGCAGGCTACTACGTGTATCAGATGGTTAGTCACATGTGTAGTAGTAAGTGCAGGCTACTACGTGAACCGGATTGTTGGTCGCATGTGTAGTACTAAGTGCAGGCTACTATGTGTACCAGAGAGCTTCGGTTACAAGGGTGGTAATATGTGCATGCAACCGTGTATCTGTTGTTATTTCGATGAGTTCAACGGGAAATTGACAAAGTGAAAATACCTGTGAACATTACCACGTGATGAATAAGTGCAGGTATATGTTTGTGGAAATTTATGAGCAATGTGCTCGATAGTTGAGCAAACTTTCGGTAAGATGGAATAAAGTAAGTGAAATTATGTAAGAGTGAAATTTGTAATAGAACAGTTTTGGACAGCAACAGTTGTGTAACTTTGAAAAATCACCAAAAATCATGGAAATTGAATTCGAGGTTGAATAAGATATGGAATTAAATCTTATTAAGTCTATTTTCATATAAAGGAAATAGTGTAAGCAAAAGAATTTCATATTATGAGATATTTAAATTTTTGTGAGACAGTGTCAGAATGATTTCGGAATCCCCTGTTTCACTTGGAAAAATCATTAAAAATTGTAAAAAAATAATTATGGGTTATAATTTATATGCTTAAAATCCTTAATGAGTCTATTTTTGAAAGAAACAAACGGGAACATTATCAATGTAACACCCCAAACTCAGCCTAGATGTTATGGCTAAATTTGGCGTGTCCCATCGAAGTGTCTTTTTAAAATTGATCTTTTCGGCAGAAATCCGTTACTAAATTTAGATCCTTTTATTATTATTTAACAATAGTTCTTGTCAAATCATTTACCAATTTATTTGACTTTGGTATATTTATTCAACTTATACTGTAGAAGCATTTTGAAAACTTCGTTGTTGAAAGCTCATGTTCTTTAGAAAACCATCACGATTTTGAAAGCTCGTATTATCCTAGACTAGCAGTTTAAAATAAGAAATCCAAAACCCAAATAAAACTTAAAACCCACAAATGACCTTATTACAAAATTAAAAACCCAAAAGTGAAATGTAAATTAAATAAAGTCAAGTGCAAGACACAGCAGTCGTGTGGCCACCTGCAAGTCCATTGCAACACCAAATCGTCTAAGGCCGGGGATTACCTGTACAGACAGAAAGAAAGGGTGAGTTTACGAAAACTCAGTGTGTAACCCCCTATCAACCAAACAGTGAACCGTGCATGCAGTAACAGTCTGGGCCTGAGCCCTATTCAGTATCAGTACAGTCTGGGCCTTAGCCCTATTCAGTATCAGCGTGGGTCTAAGCTCAATTCAATATCAGAACAGTGCAGTCATGTAACCCATCCCATCCCAATCCAACCAACACACCACCCGTACCAACCAATACACCTTGTGGGGATTAAATCGACCCACCCAGCCAAGACACCAATATCGCAGTGAAGCTGCTAACAATAACGTAGCAAAGCTACTAATAACAGTAAATGTGGCAAAGCCACCAGAGCAGTAATTACGTGGCAAAGCCACTAATACAGTACTTCCTCCAAATCAGAAACCCAACCCCATGCAGCATGTCGTGTCATAGGTATTACGTGTATGTAGTATTTCATACTCAATACCAGTCATATAAATGACATACACACATCAATTAACCTACCACTAGGGGTATAATGGTCATTTCGTCGGTTAGGGGTAAAATAGAAATTTTACCCCTTAGGGGTATTTTGGTCATTTAACTAATATTGGGGTCTCGATATAGATAACGATCCTTCAAAAGGTCTATATTCATCTCGAATGACTCAAATAACCCATACGACCAAAATAGTGTAAATGGGCCCAAGGCCCATTACTCAGCCCAGGTGGGCCCACATGCTCGTCTGGCCCATTTAGCCCAAATTCAGTTGCGACTATGCGATCACTATAGCCCACTCTATTTTTTGTTACTTACCCTAAATTTTATCTGTGTGGGCCCCACGAGCCCATTAGGCCCATCTCGACCCAACGTGGCCCATAACGGCCCAAGCCCACAAGAACGCTCGTAGCGGCCTCTACAGTCTGTCGCCCATGATTTGTGGGCTTGGTTTACCACACGAGCATCCGTATGCTCGCGAGGCCTCAAATGTTGAAGTTTTGACTTTTCGACTTTTACCGATTCACAGTAACATAGTGGTGTGAATACACACCTTTATCCAACGTTTTGATAGTAGCCAAATTGGGTGTACGGTTACACACCTTCGAGCGACCCCCTTGCGAAAATCCCAAAAACACCAACCTAGATTCAATCCAAATATTCAATCAGCCCTTAAATCGTTAATAATAAGATTCACAACCCTAAATCTCTATACTGTCCATAACACTAACCTTGATAAACAGGAGTGTAGCCTTAAACCCTTAAATCACTTGGCTAGACTCCCATAATTGTTGATTGACCCCTGACTACATAACGACAGATCTTGTTAGAGGGTTGATTAAAGATGTAGTTTACACCCATCAACAACAACTTGAGCAATATGGAGGACAACTTACCGTATCCCCCAAAATCGAATACTGTCTTAAGGGGCAGCACACGTGAGCGGAGTATAACGTTCAATCTAAGAGAGTAAACTAAAGGAAGATCATCAGATAGAAGTAACGATAATCCTAGAAAGGAGAAACGTAAAGCAACAAAAATACAACTTAATTCCTTACCACCAATATTCGGCTTGGTAACCGCGAGAAAACTAATGGTAGATTCGCAACTGAAATGGAGTGACAAAATGAGAGTATGAGACGGCCAATGTTGTGGTCGGCTTGTCAGAGTTTTAGAAGGTGTGATGAGAACACAAGGTAGTCGACTATTACCTAGGAAGAGAGGGAGAGACAGAAGCAGAGTTGATCCCGAGATAGTATATTTGGTCAAGCACCAAGAGAGAGATTAATGGTCTACGGTATTCGATTTAGAAAAGAGGAGAAGAAGAATGCCAATTTCTTCAAAGAGGAAATGTGAAGAAGAAAGGGAAAAAAAGGTTCAAAAGAAAGTTTGGCACATTTTAACTTGTATTTGGTAAAACAATCAGGAAGTAAAGTTGAGAGAAGAAAGACCCGAATGGTCAGCAGCGTACCAAAACAAAAAAAGGAAACAAAAAAAACTCAAGAGGAAAGTTATCGAAAACAAAATTGAAAAGCCCTATTATTCCTATACCTATTCGGCACCACCAAAGGAAAAGAAAAATTTCCCAAAGTGTTCCCCAAAATGCCGAATACACACCCTAAAGAGTCCCAAATTCGGCCAACACCTTCCCACCCAAACTCCACGATTTTCTCCCTCTTATCTCACACCTTTTCCTTCTCCAAATCCCTACCAACCTTGATCCAAATCTCTTTTGACCAAGTCTCCAACCACATTTGTAGAGTTTGAATCAAACTCCACCTCTCACACCACAAAGACATAAAATAAAATCCCTTTTGCAATACCTGGTATTCGAACCCATGCCCTCCCACATGCTCTACACGCTTCTTGCCACTAAGCCACAAGGCTTCTTGTGACATAAAACAAACATAATTATTTATAAAGACCATGTGCCAGTATCCAGATTCTTTTAAAAGTAAAATAAAAAATTCTGCAAAAGCTGGAGCTTGAATCTAGGACTTCCCAGTCACTCCTAAACACATCCAAATCACTTAGCCATTAAAGTAAACATGGAACTTATGCCAAATCATGCAAAATTACAGACCCTATATTTTTGGGGTGTTACAACTCTACCCGCTAAAAGAAATTTCGGCCTCAAAATTTACCTGGTCAGAATAAGTGAGGGTATTATTGTCGCATCGCCTCCTCTGGTTCCGACATAGCTTCTTCTGAACCGTGATTACACCATAGCACTTTGACCAGTGGGATAGATTTCCTCCTTAATACCTTAACGTCACGATCCAGTATCTGCATCGGTTCTTCCTTGATAGTTAGATCAGGTCTAATCTCAATTTCCTCAACTGGCACTATGTGTGAGGGATCATAGCGGTACCACCTTAACATGGAGACGTGTAACACATCATGAATTCTATGTAATTCAAGAGGCAACTCAAGTTGATAGGTGACCAATCCCACACGCTTCAGTACTCTGAGACCTTCAGAAAGACATAATCCCCTACAGAGTACTCGATCTCTTTACACTTTAAGTTTGTATAAGACTTCTGCCTATCAGATGCTTTCTTTAACCGACCTCGAATCAACTTCACCTTTTCTTTGGTATCAGAAACCAACTCTGGCCCCAGAACTCGCTGCTCACCCAACTCAGTCCAACATGTCGGAGTACAACACCTACGACCATACAATGCCTCGTATGGAGCCATTTGAATACTGGACTGATAGCTATTGTTATATACGCACTCTGGTAACGGCAAGTAGTCCTCCCAACTGCCTCAAAAATCCAGTACACAACATCTTAACATGTCCTCCAGTATCTGAATCACCCTCTCTGACTGACCATCTGTCTGAGGATGGAACTCAGTACTGATGTCCAACCTTGTACCCAGAGCCTCGTGTAACTTCTTCTAGAACCAAGACGTGAATCTAGGATCTTTGTTCGAAATGATAGAAACTGGTACCCTATGCAAGCTCACAATCTCGGCCACGTACAATTTAGCCAACTTCTGTAATGATTAATTAGTGCAGACCGGTATAAAGTGGGCAAATTTAGTCAATCAATCTATAATAACCCATACCGAATCCTTCTTAGTCAGCGTTAAGGGTAGCCCACTCACAAAATCCATGGTTACCCTCTCCCACTTCTAGAGTGGAATCTTTACTGGCTCCAGTAACCCAGAAGGTAGTTGGTGCTCAGCCTTAACTTGTTGGCATGTCAACCACTTACCTACGAAATCAGTAACCTCGCGTTTAAGCCCTGGCCATCAGTACAGCTCACGAAGATCTCGATATAACTTATTTCTGCTAGGATGTAGAGCATACGGACTACTATGGACTTCTTGTAGTATAGATTGCCTCAAATCAGAGTCCCTCGGCATACAAACTCTCCCATGGAAACATAGTACTCCCTCACTATTCAGCCCAAAATTCGCAGTCTCTCCATTCTTAGCTAATCGGAAATGAGGAACCAATGACTCATCCAACAACTGTTTCTCCTTAATTTGATCATTCCAGGTCGGTCTCACTTGAAGCTCAGCCAACAAGCTACCATCATCAAACAGGCAGAGAAGAGCAAACATTGCTCTCAAATCAGATACAACCCTATGGCTCAGTACGTCAGCTACCACGTTAGTCTTACCTGGGTGATACTCAATTGAACAATCATAATCCTTAAGCAACTCTATCCACCTTCGTTGCCTAAGGTTCAACTCCTTCCGAGTAAGGAGGTACTTGAGGCCTTTATGATCTGTGTAAATAATAGTTTTCTCATCGTATAAGTAATGCCTCTAAATCTTCAGTGTGAAAACCACCATAGCTAACTCCAAGCCGTGAGTGGGGTAATTCACCTCATGAGGCTTAAGTTGATGAGACGTGTAAGCAACCACCTTACCCTCTTACATCAACACACAACCTAATCCGATGTGTGACGCATCACTATAGACAGTGAATTCCTTCCCAGACTCTAGTTTTTTTAAAACAGGGGCCTCAGTCAGAACTTTCTTTAGTTTCTCAGAACTCTCTTGCTTCTTATCAGTCTAATTAAACAGTACCCCTTTATGCAACAACTTATTCAAATATGCAGTAATCAGTGAAAACCCCTCAACAAAACGTCTGTAATACCCAGCCAGACCTAGAAAGCTTCAAATCTTAGATACTGTCTTTGGTGATTTCCAAACCAATAAAGCTTTAATTTTACGAGGATCAACCTTAATCCCTTCGGTAGACACTATGTGTCCCAGAAATGTCACTTCTCGTAGCCAGAACTCACATTTGCTGAACTTTTTGTAAAGCTACTTCTGCCTTAGATTTGCAAAACAATTCGAAAATGTACATCATGATCCACCTCAGTTCTTGAATACACCAGAATGTCGTCTATAAACACAACTACGAACCGATCCAGATAGGGCTGGAATACTCGGTTCATCAAATCCATGAAGGCCGCTGGTGCATTCGTCAACCTAAATGAGATCACTAGAAACTCATAATGACCATAATGAGTCTTGAACGCCATCTTATACATATCAGCCTCCTTAACCTTTAGCTGATGGTACAGAGATCGAAGATCTATCTTGAAGAAAACCGAAGCTCCACGCAGCCAGTCAAACAAATCATGTATCCTCGGTAAAGGGTACTTGTTCTTGATAGTCAGTTTGTTCAGGTGACGATAACCGATGCACATGCACATGGATCCATCCTTCTTCTTCACGAATAACACTAGTGCTCCCCATGGGGACACACTCGGTAAGATGAATCCTCGGTCCAGTAGCTCTTGAATTTGAGCCTTTAACTCCACTAGCTCCTTCAGTGCCATCCTATAAGGGGCGATGGACACCGGAGTTGTTCCAGGTAGGAGCTCAATACTGAATTCAACCTAACAGTTTGGAGGTAACCCAGGAAGCTCTTCAGGAAATACATCCAAAAAATCCTTAACAGTTCTGACATCTCCAACAGAAAGACCTTTAGAATCAGGAATACTGACATAAGCCAAAAAAGTCTCGTAACCCGTGCAAACCAGTTTATCGACCCTTAACGCTGAAGTTACGTTAGACAAATAATCTCTTCGCTCCCGTATCACAGTCACCTCCTCATCCTCAGTAGACTTCAACCCCATACGCTTAGCAGCACAATCCAATTTTGCACGGTGTTTCGCTAGCCAATCCATGCCCAATATAATATCGAATTCTCCAAATGGCAGTTCCATCAAATCCGTTGGAAAGACAGCCCCTTGGACCTCTAGAGGCACATCTCTGAACAACTTATTCACCCTAACTGACTGTCCCAGTGGACTCAACACAGTTATCTCACTTACACTATTTTCAAACTGAATACCCAACGTCCCAGACACAGTGCATGCAACATACGAGTGTGTAGATCCAATGTCAATTAAAGTAGTGTATCCTACATTGTAAATCAGGAACATACCAGTTATGACGTCAGGGGCGTCACCATCCTCTCGGCGATGAGTAGCATAAACCAAGGCTGGCTGTCTTGCCTCAGTGTTACCAGTACCTCTGCCCGGTACTCCACGACCTCGTTCCAAACTATTTCCACCTCTAACCTGTCCACGGCCTCTTGGTGGCCGTTGACCACCTCTCCCTGGCTAAACTTGGCCCTAACCTGCAGCTTGCATCTGAATAGGCCTCTGAGTATGGTTTTTAACCTGTTGGTCCATGGACCCATACCGAAAACACGCCCCAGTTCGTTTCCAAAACTCACCCTGGTGAGCTCATCCATAATCAGCGCAAGACTGCGGTCTTGCAGCAATAACAAGAACCGCTCGGACTAGCCTATCAAATCTAGCCCTCCTCATAGACCTTCCAGAAAAACCTGAGGGTCCAAAATCCTTCTTATTTCTGCCTCTATCTTTCTCGTGGTTCTGCCGCTTAGAGCGCTTCACATCCTCAAAAATTTTTACTTTCTCAATAAGGGCAGCAAAATCTAGCTCCCTCTGTGGAGCTATCAGTACACGTAACTCATCCCGGAGGTCATCCCCAAATTGCACACAGCGTTCATACTCAGTTGCGACTATCTCGCGAGCATATCGACTCAGCCGCAGAAACTTTGCCTCGTACTTTGTCACAGTCTTATTCTACTAGGTCAAGTTTAGAAATTCCTTCCTTCAGGCGTCCACATAACTTGCGCCCACATACTTCTCTGAAAAGGCTGGTTTGAAGAAATCCCATGTCAAACGGTCGGCCTGCGTACCCTCTCTCACAGTGAACCACCATTGGTAGGCCTCATCTCGCAGTAAAGACACTGTTACTTTCAACTTTTCCTCCACAGTACAGTCAAGGTCGTCCATTATCCGCTCGGTAGGCTCCAACCAATACTCTGCCATATTTGGGGCTACACCAGAAACACCCCTGAAGATTTTCGCTCCATTAGACCAGAGTCGCTCAGAAATTGACCCTCGGCCCACTGATCCAGTACTTCCTCCAATAACCCTTTCAGGAATACGTAGCATTTCTTGGGATAGAGCATCATCCCCAGCTGCTCAGTCATGAGACCCTGTCTCAGTTACTAGTGAGGCTGGTGCCTTCCTAGCAAGCATGTGACCCAATGCTGAAGACCCAGCTCTAGCACTTCCCCGGCCTCTACCACGGCCTCGTGTACCCCTTCTGTGAGTACCTACTATGCTCATTTCGATAGTGAATTATCTATTTTAAAGTCTTATGAATCAATTTATAACTTCAGTAATTATTAACAATGTGCTACGAACGACAGTAATTAGGGTTTGTTTCCGCAGAATAGAATCTTACTACAGTTTTCAGTCTTCTATAGTCTCAACCTACTCTAACTAAAGAGTTTCAGTGTAGTCTTACTACCTATAGTAGTCCCTCAGTAATACATTGCAGTCTATAGCAATAAACAGTATCAGAAAACTTACAGATTTGGTGTTGGAGACTCGGTGTGCCACATTTCCAATCACAACGTTTAAAAATCAAATTTTTAAAAACCCATTCCATAGCTAAATTTTGTAACCTGGCTCTGATACCACCAAAAGCAACACTCCAAACCTGACCTAAACATTACGGCTAAATCTGGCGTGTTACATCAAAGGGTCTTTTTAAAATTGATCATTTCGGTAGAAATCTGTTATTGAATTTAGATCCTTTTTATTATTCTAATAATTTACCAATTTATTTGACTTTGGTATATTTATTCAACTTATATCGAAGAAGTATTTTGAAAACTCTGCTGTTGAAAGATCGTGTTCTTTAGAAAATCGTCATGATTTTGAAAGCTCGTATTATCTTACACTAGCAGTTTAAAATATGAAATCAAAAACCCAATTAAAACTTAAAACCCACAAACGACCTTATTACAAAATTAAAAACCCAAAAGTGAGATGTAAATTAAATAAAGTCAAGTGCAAGACACAGCAGTCGTGTAGCCACCTCTAAGTCCATCGCAGCACCAAATTGTCTAAGGCTGGGGATTACCTGTACAGACAGAAAGAAAGGGTGAGTTTATGAAAACTCAGTGTGTAATCCCCTATCAGCCAAACAGTGAACAGTGCATGCAGTAACAGTCTAGGCCTGAGCCCTATTCAGTATCAATACAGTCTGGGACTTAGCCCTATTCAGTATCAGCATGGGTCTAAGCCCAATTCAGTATCAGAACAGTGCAGTCATGTAACCCACCTCAATCCAACCAACACACCACCCATACCAACCAACACACCATGTGGGGATTAAATCGACCCACCCAGCCAACACACCAATATCACAGCGAAGCTGCTAACAGTAACGTAACAAAGCTGCTAATAACAGTAATTACATGGCAAAGCCACTAATACAGTACATCCTCCAAGTTAGAAACCCAACCCCATGGAGCATGTCGTGTCATAAGTATTACATGTATGCAGTATTTCATACTCAAAACCAGTCATATAAATGACATACACACATCAATTAACCTACCACTAGGGGTATAATGGTCATTTCGTCGGTTAGGGGTAAAATAGAAATTTTACCCCTTAGGGATATTTTAGTCATTTAACTAATATTGGGGTCTCGATACAGATAACGATCCTTCAAAAGGTCTATAGTCATCTCGAACGACTCAAATAACCCATACGGCCAAAATAGTGTAAATAGGCCCAAGGCCCATACTCAGCCTAGGTGGGTCCACACGCTCGTGTGGCCCATTTAGCCTAAATTCAGTCGCGACTATGTGAACACCATAGCCCACTCCTTTTTTTGTTACTTACCGTAAATCTTATTCGTGTAGGGCCCACGAGCCTATTGGGCCCACACGGCCTATCTTGGCCCAACGAGGCCCATAACGACCCAAGCCCACGAAAACGATCGTGGCAACCTCTACAGTCTAACGCCCATGATTTGTGGGCTCAATTTACCACACGGGCATTTGCACCCTCGTGAGGCCTCAAATGCCGAAGTTTCAGCTTTTCAGCCTTTCAACTTTTGCCGATTCACAGTAACATAGTGGTGTGAATACACACCTTTATCCAACATTTTGATAGTAGCTAAATTGGGTGTACGGTTACACACCTTCAAGCAACCCCCTTGCGAAAGTCCCAAAAGCACCAACCTAGATTCAATCCAAATATTCAATCAGCCTTTAAATCGTTAATAATAAGATTCACAACCCTGAATCTCTATACTGTCCATACCACTAACCTTGATAAATAGGAGTGTAGCCTTAAACCATTAAATCGCTTGGCTAGACTCCCACAATTGTCAATTGACCCCAAATTGCATAACGACAGATCTCGTTAGAGGGTTGATTAAGGATGTAGTTTACACCCATCAACAACAACTTGAGCAAGACAGAGGACAACTTACTGTATCCCCCAGAGCTGAATACTGACTTAAGGGATAGCACACGTGAGTGGAGTATAGCGTTTGATCTAAGAGAGTAAACTGAAGGAAGATTATTAGATAGAAGTAACGATAATCCTAAAAAGGAAAACCACAAAGAAACAAAAATACAACTTAATTCCTTACCACCAATATTCGACGTGGTAACCACGAGAAAAGTAGTGGTAGATTCGCAACCAAAATAGAGTGACAAAATGAGATTATGAGACGTCCAATGCTGTGGTCGACTTGTCAAACTTTTAGAAGGTGTGAGGAGAACACAAGGTATTTGGCTAGTACCTAGGAAGAAAGGGAGAGACGGAAGCAAAGTTGATCCCGAGATAGTATATTCGGTCAAGCACCAAGAGAGAGATTAAAGGTCTAAGGTATTCGGTTTAGAAAAGAGGATAAGAATAATGCCAATTCAGCAGAGAGGAAATGTGAAGAAAAAAGGGAAAAAAAGGTTCAAAAGAAAGTTTGGCACACTCTAACTTGTATTCTGCAAAACAATCGGGAAGTAAAGTTGAGAGAAGAAAGACCCGAATGGTCAGAAACATACCAAAAACAAAAAGGGAAACAACAAAAACTCAAGAGGAAAGTTACCAAAAATAAAAATGAAAAGCCCTATTGTTCCTATACCTATTCGGCACCACCAAAGGAAAAGAAAAATTCCCCAAAGTGTTACCCTAAAATGCCGAATACACACCCCAAAGAGTCTTAAGTTCGGCCAACACCTTCCCACCTAAACTCCACGATTTTCTCCCCCTTATCTCTCCACCTTTTCCTCCTCCAAATCCCTACCAACCTTCATCCAAATCTCTTTTGACCAAGTCTCCAACCACCTCTGCAGAGTTTGAATCAAACTCCACCTCTCACGCCATAGAGAAATAAAATAAAATCCTTTTTGCAATACCTGGGATTCGAACCCATGCCCTCTTAGATGCTCCACACGTTTCTTGCCACGAGGCCGTAAGGCTTTTTGTGACATAAAAACAACACAATTATTTATAAAGCCCATGTGCCAATATCCATATTCTTTTAAGAGCAAAATAAAAAATTCTGCAAAAGCAGGAGCTTGAACCCAGGACTTCCCATGTAACACACCTATCTTGTAACCGTCGCTGGAATAGGTAAGGGCATTATCAGATGAATAGAACATTACAGAACAATACAGAATAATAGATATTAAATATCATTAATACAGAGGCATTCATCAACAGTTCAGTTATTAAGATGGTCTACGAGACCTAAAATATACATTTAAGAAAGGTCGGAACTAAACCGAATACATTTAAAATTTTCAGAACTTAATCAAAAAAAAATTTCAATTCTGTTAAGATCACACGCCGTGCAACCAGGCCGTGTGCCTTACACGGGCATCAAACACACCCATGTGAACCAGCCGTGCCAAAATAGAGCAGGCATACTGACTTTCACCCACGGCTAATAGACACGCCCATGTGCTATGGCCGTGTGATACTTGGCTATCTACTGACTTATGCCCATGGCCATATGACACGCCTGTGTGTCAAAGCCGTGTGATTTTTAAGAGGTTACTACCAAACAAATATGGCCATAAAGCACGCCCGTGCCCTTTGACCATGTGGTACAAAGCAGGCTTGGTTTAAACCAATTTTGCCACCCCTTTTTGGGTTCAATCCTACAAGCAATAATATACAACAATCATACCAAAATTTTCAACCAATTCTATGTTCAAAATGGCCAAATAGCATTAGAACATAGCACATTACAGACATACACCAAAATTATGCACAAACTTTTCATTGGCTAGCCAACTCTCATGGCATAACATATATATACAAATCAAAACTTAATTACATAGACATTCTAGCCTATACATGCCATATTTAAAATTTACACTTTCAAGAGTACCAAAATGAAGTCGATAGTGTGGTGATGATCCTCGACTATCCCTAAGCCTTCAGTAAGATAGAAATCTAATAGAGTAAACTACAAAGAGCTTAGTAAGCCAAATACAAGTATTCTAACTATTAAAGCATATAAAATGGAAGTCAAAAGCAAGAATTCATAGCTAATTCACAACAACAGAGTCTTCTGTATTCAAAAATTTAGTACGATACAAACATACCTGTAAAGATTATACATTTCATATATACATTCTCACATCTAGTACTCTATCATCAGACGGTTCAGAAGTGATTCAAATACTCGTAATGGAGTACAAAGCTGACATCCCAGACGTGGTCTTACATGTAATTCAGTATCGATGCCTCTGTCGCTGACAGGGTTTTACACGAAATCAAAAACGATGCTGATGTCCCAGACATGGTCTTACACGTAAATCTCAAATCGAGGTCTATGTCCCAGACACGGTCTTATACGATATCTCCGATTGATGTCAATGTTTCTTTAGAAACATACAGAGTTTTTCAAATACTAGCATATTATCAGAATTTACTTGAGATTCATTCATCAGGCTCTCACGGCCGTCCAATACAAAATATAACTAGTATATGCAACATTCAATCAATTTAACACGTAATCGTATTTTGACTTACATCGTACGGATTTTAGATGGACACGAGTTAACTATTCAACTACTTTGGACGTACCTCGATCTAAGTCTGATTTTATTTTTTCTTGATCTAATACAATGCAAATCCCACCATTCAATTATTTATTTCATTCAATTTAATCCATATACACACATTTAAGGCACTTTGCATTTTAGCCCTTACATTTTCACACTTTGACAATCTAGTCCATTTTCCATAAAATCACAAATATGCAAAATTCACCAAGACTTTAGCTTAGCTGAATATACATGGCTTCCATACAAGTCCAAATAACACATTTAATTCACAATTTAGTCCCTCAAAACTCATTTTTACAATTTAGCCCAAATAGCTCATTTCATAAAAAATTCAAGAACAAAACACGATAATCTCACATATATCTTTCATAATCCATATAAGAACACTTCAAAGCTCATATAATCATCAATGGCACATTTTATAATCTTCAACAAAAACGGAAATTTAGACATGGGTTTTGAAGAACACAAAGCAACGATCACCGAAACGTAGAAATTATCAAAAATCGATCAAAATAAGCTCACCTATTAAGGCATGCACTAGCCGAACATCAAATTGCTTCAATAGCTTATTCTTTCTCTAATTTTCGGTTGAACAAGGTGAAAATGCATGGCCATTTTATGTTTATTTTTTTTATTACACATTATAAGCCATATACCAACTTTACCCTTATTATTTACATGTAAAAATTCACTTACTAATGTCTATATTTGTCCACCATTAAAACAAATGGTATATTTGACATGCAAGGACCTTTATTTTAAAAGCCAAGCCAAATAGGTGCTTTAACACCTAGCATAGAACTTTTGCACTTTAAACAATTAAATCCTTTTTCGTAATTAAGCACAGAAATAGACAAATTAAATCACAGAAACTTTGTAGCTATAAATTCACAAATCACAAACACAGAAAATAATATTAAAATATTTTTCAGACTCAGAATTGTGGTCCCGAAACTACTGTTCCGACTAGGGTCAAAGTGAGACTGTTACAATTCTCCACCCTTAGGGATTTTCCCTAAAAATCTTACCATTAAACATATTCGGATATTGTTGTTTCATAGCATCTTCAGACTTCCATGTGGTCTCTTCAACACCGTGTCGGTGCCACATCGCTTTAACCAATGGAATTTTCTTGTTTCGCAACTCTTTAACCTCACGAGCTAAAATACAGATCGGCTTTTCTTTGTAAGTCATATCGGACTGAATTTCAATCTCATACGGTGAAATTACATGTGAAGGATCAGATCTGTATCATCGAAGCAATTGATACGTGAAACACATTATGAATCTTTTCTAACTCAGATGGTAGCCTCAATGTATAAGCAACCGGCCCAACTTTTTCGATGATTTCATACAGTTCGATGAACCTCGGACTCAACTTGCCCTTTTTTCCAAATCAGAATAGTTTCTTCCATGGAGATACTTTCAGAAACACTTTATCACCGATCTCAAATTCGTTATCTTTTTGTTTTAAATCTGCATAAGATTTCTAATGATCAGAGGCAGCTTTTAGACTATCTCGGATTACTTTGACCTTTTGTTCAGTTTCTTTTATCAGATCAATACCGTAAATCTTATTCTCACTGAGTTCAGTCCAGTATAACAGAGTTCTACACTTTCTACCATATAAGGCTTCATACAGTGCCATTTTAATGCTCGATTGAAAGCTATTATTATAAGCGAATTCAATCAAAGGTAGATATTGTTCCCACGCACCTCCAAACTCAAGAATGCAACATCTCAACATATCCTCAAGTATCTGAATAATCCGTTCAGATTGACCATCAGTTTGCAGATGAAAGGCAGTACTAAAATGCAATTTAGTACCCAGAGCATCTTGCAACTTCTTCCAAAATCGCGATGTAAATCTCGGGTCTCTATCTAACACTATCGACAATGGACACCATGCAATCTCACAATATCAGAAATATATAACTCAGCCAATTTATCGAGTGAGAAATCAGATCGTACTGGAATAAAATGAGCTGACTTCATTAATCTGCCAACTACAACCCAGATCGAATCTTTCTTTCTCAGAGACAGGGGTAAACCCGAAACAAACTCCATGGTCACTCGATCCCATTTCCACTCTGGAATCATAATTGGTTGTAATAACCTAGATGGCACCTAATGCTCAGCTTTAACTTGCTAACAGATTAAACATTTAGAAACAAAATCAGAGATATCTCTTTTCATTTCGGACCACCAATAATGCTTCTTCAGATCATTATACATTTTCGTATTCCCCAGATGTACAGAAAATATACTACTGTGAGCTTCACTCAAAATCATTTGAATCAACTCCTAATTTCTCAGAATACAAAGTCTATTTCTGAATCTCAAACAACCATCAACATCAACCCAGAATTTAGAATCACACAGAGTTCATTTTGCTATCAATCCATTGTCATATTTCTGAACCTCGCAGATCTGTTGTATAAACAAAGGTTTTGCTTTCAGTTCAGTACAAACCAAGGTATCATCAGACTGTGCTAAATGAGCGTTCATATCACGTAACACAGACAACAATTTCCAACTCAGAGCATCAGCAACAACATTAGCTTTGCCCGGATGATAATCAATCGCAAGTTCGTAATCTTTTAATAGTTGTAACCATCTTTTAACAGCTTATTGACCACTACTTGCTTTTCTCAAATTTCTAAAACGTCTACCTTTAGTTGAGGTGTTACTCGGTCTCAGATTTTGTACATTCTCTTGCTCAGTAGGTTCAGAACAATCTCTTCCAAAGTGATCCAGAGATTCACATCGAAAATAGGCTCAATCATTCAATCTACAATTTCTCGGATGTCTTTTACCACAGTATTTACATTCAAGTTTCCCAGATCGAACATTTCTAACACTTGCAACAGAAGTAACAGGAGCTCCGGAATTTGAGTGCAATCTAGCTCAATCTCGGTTCGAATATCTTACATCAGTCTTTGAACAGTTTTGATCATCTTAGAATTTCTTTGACTCAGATTGAGATGCTCTACCCGAAGATCTCTTTCAAACATCAGATTGAGATGCTCTACCAGAAGATCTCTTTCAAACATCTCTAGCTTCAAAATCAGCTTTTCTTTTGTCTTTACTTAATTCTTCAGCTTTACAAGCTCGCTCAACGAGTACTACCATTTCTTTAATCTCCAAAATCCACACTAACAGACGGATATATTCGTTTAGTCCTTCTTCAAACCTTTTGCACATTATTGCTTCATTCAATACACATTCCCAAGCATACTGGCTCAATCTCACAAATTTACGTTCGTATTCAGTAACAGACACACGACCTTGTTTAAGCTCGAGAAACTCTTTACGTTTCTTATCAATGAATCTCTGACTAATATATTTCTTCTGAAATTCAGCTTGGAAGAAATCCCAAGTAACCCGTTCGCACGGAACCACAGACATTAAAGTTTTCCACCAATGGTAAGTCATATCTCTCAGGAGTGAAACAACACATTTTACACACTCCTCAGGATTCAAAGACATTTCATCAAACACTCATATAATATTCTCTAAACAGAATTCGGCTCTTTCAGTAGCATCGTTCATTGTAGCTTGGAACTCTTCAGCCCCATACTTTATAATCTTATCAACTGGCAATCTACTTAACAGAACTGGATTCACAGAGGGCATAACGGGGGTTTGAGGAGAATTAACCAGAGTGGAGATTGTTGTACAGCCGGATTGGTTCTAATATACTGAGTGAACCAATCGTTCATCATATGATAGAAGGCATCCTTAGCTTCGCTATCACAGCTACTCATAGCCTGTTGTGAATCATCTTGCACTGTCCCTTGCGCGGGGGCAGGCGCATTACTTTCAACATCGTCAGCTACGGCTCTATTGGGATCCATTGCTATAGAAAAGCACATTTCAATGTCAGGATACATCACACTATCACAGTTTCAGATATATGGCATGTATAGCTAGACTCACATACACTATGGTAGTCTTAGAACCGACTAAACCATAGCTCTGACACTAATAAAGTGTAACACCCCTATCTCGTAACCGTAGCTGGAATAGGTAAGGGCATTACCGGATGAACAGAATATTACAGAAAAATACAGAATAACATATATTAAATATCATTAATACAGAGGCATTCATCAACAATTCATTCGTTAAGATGGTCTACGAGACCTAAAACATACATTTAAGAAAGGTTAGAACTAAACCGAATGCATTTAAAATTTTCAGAACTTAATCAAAAAAAAAATTCAATTTTGTTAAGGTCAGATGCCTGTGCAACCAGGCTGTGTGCCTTACAAGGGCATCAAACAAACCCATGTGAACCAGCCGTGCCAAAACAGAGCAGACATACTGACTTTCACCCACGGCCAATAGACATGCCCGTGTGCTATGGTTGTGTGATACTTGGGTAGCTACTAACTTATGCCCACGGCCATATGACACGCCCGTGTGTCAAAGCCGTGTGATTTTTAAGAGGTTACTGCCAAACAAACACGGCCACAAAGCACGCCCGTGGCCTTTGACCGTGTGGTACAAAGCAGACTTGGTTTAAGCCAATTTTGCCACCCCATTTTGGGTTCAATCCTACAAGCAATAATATAAAACAATCAAACCAAAATTTTCAACCAATTCTATGTTCAAAATGGCCAAATAGCATTAGAACATAGCACATTACAAACATACACCAAAATTATGCACAAACTTATCATTGGCTAGCCAACTCTCATGGCATAACATATATATACAAATCAAAATTTAATTACATAGACATTCTAGCTTATACATGCCATACTTTAAAATTTACACTTTCAAGAGTACCAAAATAAAGTCGATAGTGTGGTGACAATCCTCGACTATCCCCAACCTTTAGTATCTACGATATCTGAAAAACAAACAGAAATCACACAGACTAAACTACAAAGAGCTTAGTAAGCCAAATACAATTATTCTAACTATTAAAGCATATAAAATGGTAGTCAAAAGCAAGAATTCATAGCCAATTCATAGCAACAGTGTCTTCTGTATTCAAAAATTTAGTATGATACAAACGTACCTGTAAAGATTATACATTTCATAAATACATTCTTACATCTTGTACTCCATCATCAGACGGTTCAGAAGTGATTCAAATACTCATAATGGAGTACAACACCGACGTCCCAAACATGGTCTTACATGTGATTCAGTATCAATGCCTTTGTCCCTGACAGGGTTTTAAACGAAATCAAATATGATGCCAATGTCCCATACATGGTCTTACACGTAAATATCAAATCGAGGCCTATGTCCCAAACATGGTCTTACACGATATCTCTAATCGATGTCAATGTTTCTTTAGAAACATACAAAGTTTTTCAAATACTAGCATATTATCAGAATTTACTCGAGATTCATTCATTAGACTCTCACGGTCGTCCAATACAAAATATAACTAGTATATGCAACATTCAATCAATTTAACACGTAATCGTATTTTGACTTACCTTGTACGGATTTCAAACGGACACGAGTCGAATATTCAACTACTTTGGAGTTCCCTCGATCTAAGTCCGATTTTCTTTGTTCTTGATCTAATACAACGTAAATCCCACCATTCAATTATTTATTTCATTCAATTTAATCCATATACACACATTTAAGGCACTTTGCATTTTAGCCCTTACATTTTCACACTTTGACAAATTAGTCCATTTTCCACAATCACAAATATGAAAAATTCACCAAGACTTTAGCTTAGCCGAATATACATGGCTTCCATACAAGTCCAAATAACACATTTAATTCACAATTTAGTCCCTCAAAACTCATTTTTACAATTTAGCCAAATAGCTCATTTCATAAAAAAATTGAAGAACAAAACACGATAATCTCACATATATCTTTCATAATCTATATAAGAACACTACAAAGCTCATATAATCATCAATGGCACATTTTATAATCTTCAAAAAAAACAAAAAATTAGACATGGGTTTTGAAGAACACAAAGCAACGATCACCGAAACGTAGAAATTATCAAAAACCGAGCAAAATAAGCTCACCTTGTAACGCCCTCACGCCCGAGACCGTCGCCAGAGTCGAGCTTGAGGTGTTACTAAACTTAATTAATTAATTAAACATCACAAACAATTTATATTTAAAATTTCCAGACAAGCTGGCCAACTGTGTCACAGTCGCTTAAAAATTCATATCTGGAGTTCCGAAACTCGAAATTAAGATCCGTAAATTTTCCTTAAAACTAAAATCATATATCTATCTAATAAATTTTTTTCTAGAATTTTTGGTCGAGCCAATTAGTACAGTTTATTAGTTAAAATCTTCCCTGTTTCAGGGTTCGACTACTCTGACCCCTGTGTATTACGAATCAGATATCTCCCTGTACAGGGTTGAAATGATTATACTGTTTGTTTCTCATAAAACTAGACTAAAATAAGGAATTCATACATGTAAGGTAAAGCTCCTAATTATTTTTGTACAATTTTTGGTGAATTTTTAAATTCAAAACAGGGATTTGTTCCATCCATATGAAAATAGACTCATCAAGCTTCAATTTGATAACTTATTCATCATTTAATTCCATTTGTACTATTTTTAGTGATTTTTCAAATTCACATTACTGCTGCTGTATGACTCTGTTTTATGGCCAATTATTCCATTCCAAGGATTTTCATGGTTTAGTTAAGATATAAAGCATACATGTTATCATATATAAACTTGATTAGCCATTCCAATAGCTAATCATTTACAAACCCTTTTCTTACCAAACCATAACCATATATATGATCATTTATACAAAGTGAGTATATTGCTATACATGCAACACTCAAAATATACAAGCCATTTTACCAATTTAGGTCTTCAGATAATGTGAGCGAGCTTTCGACCTATCCCGATTCTCAAGCCGGCTTGTCAAAACTACAAGGAAGGAAAAGGAGGGAGTAAGCATAAATGCTTAGTAAGTTCACATGCAAATAACAAGTAACATAATCATGCCATTCAACATAAACATTATTTGCATAAACAACACCAAGACATTCATGTTACATTTGCATTTAATATCTTACTACAATTTCATCATACTAAGTTCTCAACCCGAGGTTTTAAACACATACCTGTCAAATTTTCTTATTCATCACACTTACCAACATGTCACATTCGTATTAGGCATTCTCCTTATTCTATTAGAGATCTCCCATTGAACACATCGGAATATGATTTCGGATACACGGATAATGTGCACATAAGTGCTATACTCATAGCTAAACAAGCTCAATAGCTTTTGAAAACTATGTAGCCAAGCTACCATGTAACCCGCCCATAAATGAACTCGGATTCAACTCAACGAGCTCGGATGCCTAGTTACATCTCACGAACTCGGACTCAACTCAACGAGTTCGGAACTCAACCATCCTAGTGACATGTCACTTGTACCCTAATCTATTCCCAAGGTTCAAACGGGATTCTTTTCAATTACACATTTCGATCACCTTCTTTAGAATATAGAAATCGATATTTGCTAACATCTCATACTTATTAAATTATTCACATAATTTGCGTATTACAAAATAATAATTCACAAAGCACAATATTTCATGATAATAAATATCATATCATAAAAATATCATTAAATCACTTAAAATAAAAATTATGTTACCTTATTTACACATGAACTTACCTCGATACAAAATATTAGCAATCGAGCCTATTCCTCGTAAACTTTGTTTTTCCCTCGATCGCGACTTGAATCTCGTTTCTCTTGATCTATAATGCCAAATTAATTTTATTTAATAATACATTCAACAAAACAGCCCTTAGTACGAACTTTGGCAAAATTACCATTTTGCCCCTAAACTTTCACATATTTGCACTTTTTCCCCAAGGCTCGTAAATTAAACCTCATCCTACTTTCTTATGTTCTATGACATGCTGATCATTTTTCCCTTCTATGGAAACATCAAATTCATACTCTAACATGTACTTATGACTATTAGGTATTTTTACCGATGAAGCCATTTTTCTCGTTTTCACTTAAAACCGAGTAGCACAAGTTGTCTAACATAATTTAAAACCTCATATTCTATCATAAAACACCAAAATACACAAATTTCACCTATGGGTAGTTTTCCAAATATGAACCCTAGGTTGAATTATTGCTAGCATAAGTTAATACGGGCTACCGGGATTTCAAAAACATAAAAATCATTAAAAACGGGGCTTGAAATCACTTACTATAAAGCTTGGAAGTTGAAGAAACCCTAGATATTGAGAGAGGTAAGATTCGGCCAAGGCATGGAGAAGATGAACACATTTTGGCCTTCTTTTCCCTTTTAATTAATTTTAATTACAAAATGACTAAAATACCCTTAATACCTTTCTTTGAAAATTTTTATGTACAAGCCCATTTTTGTCCAAAATTTTAGAAATTGGTCAAATTTCTATTTAAGACCTCCTCATTAATATTCCAAAGCAATTTCATACTAAAAACTTCTAGAATACAATTTTTGCAAATTATTCGATTTAGTCCCTAATCTCAACTTAAGCACTTTATGCATAGAATTTCGTTACGAAATTTTCACACAATCATGCAATCATATCATAAACCTCAAAATAATTATAAAATAATTATTTCTATCTCGGATTTGTGGTCACAAAACCACTATTCCGATTAGGCCCTAATTCAGGATATTACACACCTATTAAGACATGCACTAGCCGAACATCAAAATGCTTCAATGGCTTCTTCTTTCTCTAATTTTCGGCTGAACACGGTGAAAATGCATGGTCATTTTATATTTATTTTTTATTACACATTATAAGCCATATACCAACTTTACCCTTATTATTTACATGTAAAAATTCACCTACTAATGTTCATATTTTTCCACCAATAAAAAAGTGGTATATTTGACATGCAAGGACCTTTATTTTAAAAGCCAAGCCAAATAGGTGCTTTAACACCTAGCACACAACTTTTTCACTTTAAACAATCAAATCCTTTTTTGTAATTAAGCATAGAAACAAAAAAATTAAATCATAGAAACTTTGCAGATATAAATTCACATATCACACACACAGAAAATAATATTAAAATATTTTTTAGACTTGGAATTGTGGTCCCGAAACCACTGTTCCAACTAGGGTCAAAACTGGACTGTTACATTCTAGACACTCCCAAACACACCCAAATCACCTAGCTATTAAAGTAAACATGGAATTTATGCCAAATCACGCAAAATTACAGACCTTATATTTTTGGGGCGTTACAAAATAAAATCTTGTATAAAGAGATAATTAATTTTTAGTGCAGAGGGGTCGGAACTGTCGAAGAGTGAAATAGGGGTAACTTTAAAGGATAAACTATACTTATTGGATAGACAAAAAATTCTAAAAATTTTATAGTAAGAAGATAAGTGAGTCTAGTTTCTAGGAAAATTTACGGATCTTAATTTGGAGTTCCGTAGCTCTAGATATGAATAATTTAGAAACTATGACTCGAGAAAATAGCATGACCAGAAAATAAGTAAAAGTGAAATTATGATTATATTTTCATGGAATCATGTTGATAATTTGCTTATTATTTCATATGGACTTACTAAGCTTTAACTGTGACAGCCCAAAATTGACCCTAGTCAGGAAGTGGTTTCGGGACCGCTAAACCGAGTCACCGAAATGTTCGAATGCGATATTTATTGTCTAGAATATGTAATTATGAATGTGTGAAAATTTCAAGCTTCGATTTAGTCGATTGCATGTGAGTTTTAGTAAATAGGACTTATGTGAGAAAATTTTGAAATGTGATAGGTCAAAGCATATGGACCTATTAGTGCATGTTGAAAAAGGGGGGACTTGCATGTCAATTTCCCCCCCCCTCTATTAGTAGTGGCCGGCCATGACAAGTATGGTAGACCAAGTGTGATGGGCAAGACATGTCCCCCCCATTGTCGTGAGTAAAAGAAAAGAAAAGAAAAATTTTGTTCATCCTTTTTCATCTTCTTTTGGCCGAAAATTCTAAGGAAGGAGGAAGGAGTTCTTGCTTCATGTTTGGTTTGGAAGAGGATTAGGAGGAGGTTTGGCCATACTTGTATCTAGATCAAGGTATGTTTGAGGTTGTGCCATGAGATTCATGCATGTTTTTAGTTGCTAGCTTCAGTTCTAATTAGCCCATGGTTCAAATCTTTGCTATGTCATGGGGATGATATTCGGCCTAGGTGGATTTTGTGTTAATGCCATTGCATGCTAAATATGAAGCTTGTTAATGATGCATGTGATGGTGGATTGATGATTCTTGAATCTTCTTTTTAGCATTTTTGAGTGAGCACATATGTGCATTGGTGGCTAGATGGAGAAGAATCGGCTAGCAAGTTGTGTGCTAAGGCCGAATATAATTTTTGTATATTAATGAGTAATGCATGTGTTAAATTGATGGAAAGGGAGAGGATGCTTTACTAGTGTATATATGTGTGTATTAGCCAAGTTTTGAACTTGAAACAAAATGGTGTTTAGTCAATACAAGTGACCATACTTGTAGAATGTATTAAGTGTTGCAATCGGCCCCAACATAGACATGCATATTCGGCCATAGGAAGGAGATTGGTGTTGCATGTATTCGGTTAGAGGCAAGCATATTGATGCTTTTGTCTTGGCTTAGAAAATTTGGCCAAGGGGGAAAATTAGCTAAAATGTTGAGTTTGATTCATGATTTCCGTACATATGTGACTTTAATGTCTAATGTATAAATATGGGCTAAGTGCCTTGTGTTCCTCTTTTCGATGCTCAAATGATTAAATCAATTTATTTGTTTAATTAAGCTCAAGAGCAAAGGGGAACTAAATCCGATAAAGGGAACGAAAAGGTGGTCGAATAGCTATCGGAATCGTTCGACAACATCCGAGGTAAGTTCTTGAGTAAAAGAGCTTAAATTATGATTTGATTAGATCATGTTTTAAGCAAATCAAAATCATGCTCTTTGTGTGTGGCTATTGAGCCGAAATTGCAAGAATGATAAGTGTCTTGTGTTTGAGTTTTGCTAACGAAAACGAAATACGAATGTGCCATGATTTATTGTTAAATGTGCATGGTTATTTGAATGATGTCCGGGCTAAGTCGCGAAGGCTTTGTGCTAGGTGACCATATCCGGACTAAGATCCGAAGGCATTTATACGAGTTACTAAATCTGGACTAAGATCCGAAGGTATTTGTGCGAGTTACTAAATCCGGGTTAAGTCCCGAAGGCATTTGTGCGAGTTACTAAATCCGGGTTAAGTCCCGAAGGCATTTGTGCGAGTTACTATAACCGGGCTCTGTCCCGAAGGCATTTGAACGAGTAGCTATATCCGGTTAAATTCCGAAGGTACGTGATTTGGGAATGAATGATCTTGCTGTAAAAATTTCAGTTAATACGCTTGAAACATCCCAACATTAAGGTATGTTTCGTATGTGCTTTGAATTAGTTGAGCCCTTACAAATAAGTATTCGCTCAGTTGATAAATGAGCTACCGGCCTTTGGCTAAGTTGATCTTTGTGTATGAATAAAAGGGTTGGTAATGTGAAGTAAGTATGATATTGAAAAATTGTGCATATGAAATTATCCGTTTAGCTACATGAATGCTATACTTTTGTTGTGCTGGAATCCCTTGCTCAAAACTTACTAAGCATAAATTGCTTACTCCGTCTCCTTGATTCTCTGTTTTATAGATTTTGGTTCTCCAGCTATCGGACTCGGGATTTTGAAGTCGAAGTCGCCCACACTATCAAAGCCCCCCCCCTTTTGGTACAATTTTGGTTGAACTTCGAAATGGCATGTATAGGACTACCCTTTTTGTTGGGGGTCATGGACCCTTTGGACTTGTATAATTTTGGATAGCCATGCGAAAATGGCTTATATATGTTTGAGTATAATGTTATAATCATTTGGTATGGATATGGTTATTGAGAGGTGTGGATATGCTTAACAAGGATTGGCCATGGGAATGGTTAATCACTATCATAATTTGTGCTATTTATGCTAAAAGGGCTAGTTGAATCATGGAAACTATGAAATAGGTAAAGTCTACCTTAAAGGCAGATGCTGACAGCAGCAGTGATGTAGATTTGGAAAATCATTAAAAATAGTAGGAAGGAAATTAAATAGTGAATAAATTATGTAAACGAACCTTGATGAACCTATTTTCATCGGAAAGTAACGAAACGATCATATGGACAGTATGTTAAGAGATATTCAAGTTCTCGTAAGACAGGGACAGAACGGTTTCTAGATTCCCTGTACAGGGAGATATCCAAGTTGTAATGCGCAAAGGTCAGTGTAGACTATCCCTGTAACATGGGAGACTTTGACTAATAAACTATACTAATTGGCCCAACCAAAAATTCTAGAAAAAAATATGTAGATGGGCATATGAGTCTAGTTTCAGGGAAAATTTACGGAACTGGATTCCGAGTTTCTGAACTCAAGATATGATTTTTTTAAGCGACTAGTACGCAGATTGGCAGTGTCTGGGAAATTTTTTATAAGTGGTTTAAAGTCTATTAACACCTCGTGTTCGACTCCGGTGACGGTCTCGGGTTCGGGGTGTTACATTTGATTGGTATCAGAGCTACGGTTTAGTTGATTCTAGGACTACCGTAATGTGTTGGGTCTAGCTATACATGCCATTTTATGTGATTATTTGATAGTGTGGTGATTTCTGACAATTGTAAATGTGTTTATTTATAGTAATGGATCCCGATCCCGACCGAGCGGTAGCTGATGATCTTGAGAGTGTAGCGCCTGCTCCCGCACAAGGGACAGCGCCGGCGGACTCTCAACCTAATGCTAGTAACCCGAATGATGAAGCTAGACAAGCTTTCTATAGCGTGATGAATGATTGGTTCAACCAATACATTCAAACTAATACGGCTGTTCCACAACCTCCATTCCCGACTAATACCACCCCCGCACCTACAATACCTCCGGAAACTGACCAAATAAGGTCAAATAAGCCCCCAGTTGACAGAATCTGAAAACATGGGGCTACTGAATTTAAAGCTACGGATAGCGACGATGCCGAGCAAGCTGAATTTTGGTTGGACAACACTATCCGGGTACTCGATGAGCTATCTTGTACACCCGATGAATGCCTAAAGTGTACTATCTCCTTGCTACGCGATTCTGCCTACTATTGGTGGAGTACTCTGACTTCTGTTGTGCCCCGAGAGCAAGTAACTTGGGAGTTTTTCCAAACTGAGTTTCGGAAAAAGTATATCAGTCAGAGATTTGTTGATCAAAAACGGAAGGAATTTCTTGAGCTTAAGCAAGGTTCTATGTCAGTTACTGATTACGAGCGAAAATTTGTTAGACTTAGTAGGTACGCTCGGGAATGTGTTTCGTCCGAGGCTATCATGTGTAAACGCTTCGAGGATGGGCTGAATGAAGATATAAAAATGTTCGTGGGCATTCTTGAAATACGAGAGTTCGTAGTACTTGTCGAGCGAGCTTGTAAATCCGAAGAGCTTAGAAAAGAAAAACAAAAAGTTGATGTGGGAACTGGAGAGTTTCGTAAAAGATCCTCGGGAAAGTCTCTTCAACAGGCATCGAAGAAATTTCGAGATGATGTGGGCCGGTCTAGAGGCACTTCGGGCCTTTTTAGACGAGATCGTGATCAACCCCCTGTGGGTACACGAGGCACTTCGGTCGCCAGTGTTGGGAATGAATGTCGAGACAGAACGAAATGTCGATATTGCGGTAAATGGCATTCGGGGAGTTGTAGATTCCCTGACCGCTCCTGTTACAAGTGCGGATCAGTTGACCACTTCATTAAAGATTGCCCGAGGTTGTCTGAACAGAATGTAAATCAGAGTGGGAAACCGGGTGCTACCACTGCTCGAGGTAGACCATCTGGAAATACGGGCAATGCTAGTGGTGGTCAGAGAGGATCTAGAGATGCTACGACCAGATCCGAGGCTCGTGCGCCTGCTAGAGCTTATGCTATACGTGCCCGCGAGGATGCTTCTTCGCCTGATGTTATTACCGGTACTTTTACTCTCTTTGATACTAATGTAATTGCTTTGATTGACCCCGGTTCTACTCATTCTTACATATGTGAAACCTTAGCATCCAGTAAGACTTTACCTATTGAGTCTACTGAGTTCGTAATTGGGGTGTCAAATCCCTTGGGTCGTTACGTGCTTGTTGACAAAGTGTGTAAGAAATGTCCCCTAGTAATTCGAGGTTCCTGTTTTCCGGCGGACTTGATGCTTTTGCCGTTTGATGAATTTGATGTTATTCTTGGTTTGGATTGGTTGACCGCGCATGATGCGGTTGTGAATTGCAAAAGCAAGACTATTGATTTGAGGTGCGCAAATAACGAGATGATCCGAGTTGAGTCTACGGACTTAAAGGGGTTGTCAGCTGTAATATCCTCAATGTTGGCCCAGAAATATGTAAGAAAAGGGTGCGAAGCATACCTTGCGTATGTACTTGATGACAAAGAATTAGAAAAGAAACCCAAATCTGTACCGGGTTTACCACCTGTTCGGGAGATAGAGTTTGGTATTGAGCTTGTACCTGGGACTACGCCGATTTCGATAGCTCCGTATCGTATGGCACCAACCGAGTTAAAAGAGTTGAAAGCTCAGTTGCAAGAATTGACGGATAGAGGTTTCGCTCGACCAAGTTTCTCACCTTGGGGTGCACCAGTATTGTTCGTGAAAAAGAAGGACGGAACCATGAGGTTGTGCATTGACTATCGTCAGCTGAATAAAGTGACAATAAAGAACAAATATCCGTTACCGTGTATCGATGATTTGTTCGACCAACTGAAGGGAGCCTTAGTGTTCTCAAAAATATATTTGAGATCGGGCTATTATCAGTTGCGAATTCGAGATTCGGACATACCCAAAACTGCCTTCAGAACGAGATATGGTCACTACGAATTCTTAGTGATGCCGTTTGGGCTCACTAATGCCCCTGCGGTATTTATGGATTTGATGAATCGGATCTTCAGACCATATTTGGATCGGTTCGTAGTTGTGTTCATTGATGACATCTTGGTCTATTCAAGAGATGAGACCGAACATGCTGAGCACCTGAGATTAGTGTTGCAAATTTTGCGGGATAAGCAGTTATATGCTAAGTTCAGTAAGTGGGAGTTCTGGTTAAGAGAGGTTAGCTTCTTGGGTCACGTGGTATCCGTATCGGGTATTCGAGTTGACCCGAGCAAAATTTCAGCCATACTTAACTAGAAGCCTCCAAGAAATATTATCGAAGTTCGGAGCTTCCTGGGGCTCGCCGGTTATTACCGACGATTTGTAAAAGGTTTCTCGATGATAGCCACACCAATGACGAAGCTACTTCAAAAGGATGTTAAGTTCGAATGGACGGAGAAATGTCAGAAAAGTTTCGATCAACTGAAAACTTATTTGACTGAAGCTCTAATTTTAGTGCAACCCGAATCAGGCAAAGAGTTTGTCATTTATAGTGACGCATCCCTACTTGGGTTGGGTTGCTTATTGATGCAAGAAGGTCGAGTGGTGACCTATGCGTCGAGACACTTAAAGCCACATGAGAAAAATTATCTGACCCATGATCTCAAACTAGCTGCCATCGTATTCGCTTTAAAAATATGGCGACATTACTTATTTGGTGAAAAGTGCCATGTATTTTCGGATCACAAAAGTCTCAAATATTTGATGACCCAAAGAGACTTAAATCTGCGACAAAGACGTTGGCTTGAGTTGTTGAAAGATTACGAGCTTGTCATTGATTACCACCCGAGAAAGGCTAATGTGGTTGCGGACGCCTTAAGCCGGAAATCATTGATTACGAGCTTGTCATTGATTACCACCCGACAATGTGTTAGTAGCTGAATTAAAAGCCAAACCATTATTGATTCATCAAATTCGTGAAGCCCAGAAAGTTGATGATGAATTGGTTGCAAAATGGGCTGAGTGTGTTCCGAACAAGGAATCGGAGTTTCAAATTGATGATGATGATTGTTTGAGGTTCAGAAGTCGTTTGTGTGTTCCAAGGAATTCAGAACTCATTTCGATGATTCTGAACGAAGCCATTGTAGCCGAATGTCAATTCACCCGAGGAGTACGAAAATGTACAACGATTTGAAACGTCAGTTTTGGTGGCATGGTATGAAACGAGACATCTCCGACTTTGTTTCGAGATGTTTAATATGTCAACAAGTGAAAGCAGAACATCAAGTGCCTTCAGGATTACTTCAGCCGATCATGATACCCGAGTAGAAATGGGATCGAGTCACAATGGACTTTGTGTCCGGACTGCCATTGTCAGCAAGTAAGAAATATGCGATTTGGGTTGTTGTCGATAGACTGACTAAGTCGGCTCACTTTATCCCCGTGCGTACGGATTTTTCATTGGATAAACTAGCTGAATTGTACGTTTCTCAGATTGTGAGATTACACGGGGTACCTATTTCTATCGTGTCGGATAGAGATCCGAGATTCACCTCACGATTTTGGAGGAAATTGCAAGAAGCTTTGGGTACCGAGCTGCATTTTAGCACTACTTTTCACCCCCAAACCGATGGTCAATCTGAGCGGATAATTCAGATACTTGAGGATATGTTGAGATGTTGCATCCTCGAGTTCAGTAGTTCATGGGAACGGTATTTACCTTTGATTGAATTCGCTTACAACAATAGTTATCAATCAAGTATTAAGATGGCACCTTACGAGGCTTTGTACGGTCGTAAATGTCGTACACCATTGTTTTGGACCGAGCTCGGTGAAAGTAAAATTTTCAGAGTTGATTTGATTAAAGATGCCGAACAGAAAGTAAAGGTAATCCGTGAAAGTCTGAAGGTAGCCACAGATCGTCAAAAATCGTATGCGGATTTGAAACGAAAAGACATTGAATATCAGGTGGGAGATAAAGTGTTTCTTAAAGTTTCGCCTTGGAAAAAGGTACTCAGATTTGGCCGTAAGGGCAAGTTGAGCCCGAGATTCATTGGGCCGTACGAAATCTCCGAACGAGTTGGTCCGGTTGCGTATAGATTGATTTTGCCCCCTGAACTTGAAAAGATTCACGATGTCTTTCATGTTTCAATGCTTCGACGTTATAGATCCGATCCGTCACATGTGATTAATCCCTCAGAAGTTGAAATTCAATCTGACTTGAGTTATGAAGAAGAACCGATTCGTATCCTAGCTCGTGAAGTGAAAGAGTTGCGAAAAAAAGGGTTCCGTTAGTTAAGGTGTTATGGCTCAAACACGGGATCGAGGAAGCTACTTGGGAAACCGAGAGCTCGATGAAAGAACGATACCCAAACCTATTTACCGGTAAGATTTTCGGGGACGAAAATTTCTTAAGTGGGGGAGAGTTGTGACAGCCCAAAATTGACCCTAGTCGGGAAGTGGTTTCGGGACCGCTAAACTGAGTCACCGAAATGTTCGAATGCGATATTTATTGTCTAGAATATGTAATTATGAATGTGTGAAAATTTCAAGCTTCGATTTAGTCGATTGCATGTGAGTTTTAGTAAATAGGACTTATGTGAGAAAATTTTGAAATGTGATAGGTCAAAGCATAAGGACCTATTAGTGCATGTTGAAAAAGGGGGACTTGCATGTCAATTTCCCCCCTCTATTAGTAGTGGCCGGCCATGACAAGTATGGTAGACCAAGTGTGATGGGCAAGACATGTCATAGACATGTTGTGTTGGTGCATCATGGGTGGAAACAATAAAATAATGAGCATGGTAATTAAATAATGAAAGGGAGGAGTGATGAAAAAAAAGAATGGTCTCATCCATGCCCCCCCATTGCCGTGAGTAAAAGAAAAGAAAAGAAAAATTTTGTTCATCCTTTTTCATCTTCTTTTGGCCGAAAATTCTAAGGAAGGAGGAAGGAGTTCTTGCTTCATGTTTGGTTTGGAAGAGGATTAGGAGGAGGTTTGGCCATACTTGTATCTAGATCAAGGTATGTTTGAGGTTGTGCCATGAGATTCATGCATGTTTTTAGTTGCTAGCTTGAGTTCTAATTAGCCCATGGTTCAAATCTTTGCTATGTCATGGGGATGATATTCGGCCTAGGTGGATTTTGTGTTAATGCCATTGCATGCTAAATATGAAGCTTGTTAATGATGCATGTGATGGTGGATTGATGATTCTTGAATCTTCTTTTTAGCATTTTTGAGTGAGCACATATGTGCATTGGTTGCTAGATGGAGAAGAATCGGCTAGCAAGTTGTGTGCTAAGGCCGAATATAATTTTTGTATATTAATGAGTAATGCATGTGTTAAATTGATGGAAAGGGAGAGGATGCTTTACTAGTGTATATATGTGTGTATTAGCCAAGTTTTGAACTTGAAACAAAATGGTGTTTAGTCAATACAAGTGACCATACTTGTAGAATGTATTAAGTGTTGCAATCGGCCCCAACATAGACATGCATATTCAGCCATAGGAAGGAGATTGGTGTTGCATGTATTCGGTTAGAGGCAAGCATATTGATGCTTTTGTCTTGGCTTAGAAAATTCGGCCAAGGGGGAAAATTAGCTAAAATGTTGAGTTTGATTCATGATTTCCGTACATATGTGACTTTAATGTCTAATGTATAAATATGGGCTAAGTGCCTTGTGTTCCTCTTTTCGATGCTCAAATGATTAAATCAATTTATTTGTTTAATTAAGCTCAAGAGCAAAGGGGAACTAAATCCGATAAAGGGAAGGAAAAGGTGGTCGAATAGCTATCGGAATCGTTCGACAACATCTGAGGTAAGTTCTTGAGTAAAAGAGCTTAAATTATGATTTGATTAGATCATGTTTTAAGCAAATCAAAATCATGCTCTTTGTGTGTGGCTATTGAGCCGAAATTGCAAGAATGATAAGTGTCTTGTGTTTGAGTTTTGCTAACGAAAACGAAATACGAATGTGCCATGATTTATTGTTAAATGTGCATGGTTATTTGAATGATGTCCGGGCTAAGTCGCGAAGGCTTTGTGCTAGGTGACCATATCCGGACTAAGATCCGAAGGCATTTGTACGAGTTACTAAATCTGGACTAAGATCCGAAGGTATTTGTGCGAGTTACTAAATCCGGGTTAAGTCCCGAAGGCATTTGTGCGAGTTACTAAATCCGGGTTAAGTCCCGAAGGCATTTGTACGAGTTACTATAACCGGGCTATGTCCCGAAGGCATTTGAACGAGTAGCTATATCCGGTTAAATTCCGAAGGTACGTGATTTGGGAATGAATGATCTTGCTGTAAAAATTTCAGTTAATACGCTTGAAACATCCCAACATTAAGGTATGTTTCGTATGTGCTTTGAATTAGTTGAGCCCTTACAAATAAGTATTCGCTCAGTTGATAAATGAGCTACCGGCCTTTGGCTAAGTTGATCTTTGTGTATGAATAAAAGGGTTGGTAATGTGAAGTAAGTATGATATTGAAAAATTGTGCATATGAAATTATCCGTTTAGCTACATGAATGCTATACTTTTGTTGTGCTGGAATCCCTTGCTCAAAACTTACTAAGCATAAATTGCTTACTCCGTCTCCTTGATTCTCTGTTTTATAGATTTTGGTTCTCCAACTATCGGACTCGGGATTTTGAAGTCGAAGTCGCCCACACTATCAAAGCCCCCTCCCCCTTTTGGTACAATTTTGGTTGAACTTCGAAATGGCATGTATAGGACTACCCTTTTTGTTGGGGTCATGGACCCTTTGGACTTGTATAATTTTGGATAGCCATGCGAAAATGGCTTATATATGTTTGAGTATAATGTTATAATCATTTGGTATGGATATGGTTATTGAGAGGTGTGGATATGCTTAACAAGGATTGGCCATGGGAATGGTTAATCACTATCATAATTTGTGCTATTTATGCTAAAAGGGCTAGTTGAATCATGGAAACTATGAAATAGGTAAAGTCTACCTTAAAGGCAGATGCTGACAGCAGCAGTGATGTAGATTTGGAAAATCAGTAAAAATAGTAGGAAGGGAATTAAATAGTGAATAAATTATGTAAACGAACCTTGCTGAATCTATTTTCATAGGAAAGTAACGAAATGATCATATGGACAGTATGTTAAGAGATATTCAGGTTCTCGTAAGAAGGGCCAGAACGGTTTCTGGATTACCTGTTTCGAATTTGGAAATTCATTATAAATTAACCGGAGATAATTAGGAGTCATGCCATATATGTATAGATTCCTATTTGAGTCTAGTTTCTATAGAAACAAACGACATCAGTATTGAATCCCTGTACAGGGAGATATCCAAGTCGTAATGCGCAAAGGTCAGTGTAGTCGATCCCTGTAACATGGGAGACTTTGACTAATAAACTGTACTAATTGGCCAAACCAAAAATTCTAGAAAAAAATATGTAGATGGGCATATGAGTCTAGTTTCAGGGAAAATTTACGGAACTGGATTCCGAGTTTCTAAACTCAAGATATGATTTTTTTAAGCGACTAGTACGCAGATTGGCAGTGTCTGGGAAATTTTTTTATAAGTGGTTTAAAGTCTGTTAACACCTCGTGTTCGACTCCGGTGACGGTCTCGGGTTCGGGGTGTTACATTAACCTTACTCCCTCATTTCCATTTCTTTAGTGTTGACAGGTTAGCTCAGGGTTGGAGATCATCGGAACCTCACACTATCAAGCTACCTCCTTTGGAGTATTGATGAATCTTAATGTCTTCAAGTGAGTGGCATGTATAAGGACTTAGTTTTATGATAGATGCTATTATGATTAGCCATATTGATTCATTGTATATAGCCATGAGATGTGGCTTGTAAAGCTTGTGGCTTGTAAGCCTAATTATCAATGATAAGTTCTAATGCTTGTGATACGATGCTGTGTTTATGCTTGTGGGATATGTATGGTTGGTATTATGACATATATGCATGATGGGTGCTTCTTGACCGATCGAAATGGTCATAGCCATGTGGTAAATGCATAATATGGAAATAAGTTGATAATGTTTGAACATGAATACTTGATGTTGATTGAAGCTACTTGATAAATTGATGGTCATGAAAGTTTGGTAAAAGTGGTCGTCAAATGATAACTTCAATGAATATAGAATTGTTGTGTCTAGATTTGATATTATATGAGTACGTGTAATAAGTGAATAATAGCATGTTAAAATTAAGAATATACCTTAGTGAAGTATGTTAAATCATTAAAATGATGCAATAATGTATATCTTTGATGTGTGTAAAGATGTGAGGGATTAATGGTAACAAAAGGCTTGGAAAATAGCCTAAGTACTAGTCACACGGGCAGAGACACGGCCATGTGTCTCAACCGTGTGGAGGACACAGCCTAGCACATGGGCGTGTGGCCTGGTCGTATGGCTAAATTCATTTTTCTGACGTCATAAACAGAGAGTTAAACGGCCTGAGGACACGGGCGTGTTCGAGACACATGGGCGTGTCCCTATGTCCACACAGGCGTGTGACCCTGTTTCAGGAAAATTTTTCTTCTAAGTTTCCCCAAAACTTTTTAAAGTTCTCAATTTAGTCGCAAATCACCTTTAATGCATGTTTAGAGCCTCGGTAGCTCATGTAAGGGACATTGTGCATGTGATTGAATGCTTTTAATTTAAATGAAATTTTATGGTCCGGATTCGCATGCTTGTGAATGTTTAATTCCAATAATGCCTCGAACCCTGTCCTGGCGTCGAATACGGGTAAGGGGTGTTACAACATTACTAGGTTAATTTTAATTTTCACACTTAATTAGAAAAATTAGAAAAATTTTAAGTTATAGATACCATTTCACTTTATTCATTTGTTGTTACTAATCCTTTCCTTCTAGGTTAATGTATGACTCACAATAGGGGCACACCTATTGTAGCAGCCACAGATCTATAGAAAATAATCTGAAGAAATCGTCAACGACAGCAATAGGAAAAGCTATAGATGCAAGAGCCATTATCACCAGCTGTGGGTAACATATCACGTGAAAATCCACTGTTTAATGACACTGACGATAACACCCTAGGAAACCCACCAGCAGCATAGCTTCCTAGAAATATTTAGATGGCTCAGAATAAAAGAAATTTAAGGGTTTATGACTTAGCAAGTCTGGATATGGTCCAAGAAAGTATAGCAAGACCAATAATTACAGCTAATAATTTCGAGATAAAATCAGTTATGATTCAAATGATCCAAAACAATACACAGTTTAGGGGCACTATGACAGAGGATCTTAATCAACATTTAAAATGGTTACTTCAACTCTGTGATACTTTTAAGTATAACAGGTTTCCTGATGATGCTATTTGTCTTTGGTTGTTTCCCTTCTCCTTGATTCATAATGCTTTTTCTTGGTTAGACTAGCTGGCACCAAGGTCTATCACAGCATGGGATGAACTCGCTGGAAAGTTCTTACAAAAGTTTTTCTCAATCAGCAAAGTAGTACAACTAAGAAGAGAGATTGTTATTTTTAGATAGATGAATGGTGAAACCTTCTATGAGGCATGGGAAAAGTTCAAAATGTTGATTCAAAAATGTCTGCACCACAAATTTCCTAATTGGATGCAACTGCAGGTGTTTTACAATGGGTTGGGTGCAAATGCACGATTTGAATTAGACAAAGCAGCAGCAGGAGCCTTTATGAATAGAATGTACAAGCATGTGTATGAGATCATCGAGAATATGGCATTAAACTCCTGCCAGTTTCCAATTGATCGATTCACATATGGTCAGAAAAGTGCTACGGTAGAAGCTACCCAAGAGGGTGATAAGTATCAATAGTTAGTGGATAGACTTAACCATATCAAACCAGCTTCTACATCATCTATGCATGAGGAAGATAAACTGCTCTTCCACTACATCAACAACCTGGCTGAGGATGTGAATTACATTGAAAACAGGGGTGGGAACCCTTATTCAAATACATATAATCCATGGTGGAGAGATCACCCGAATTTGAGCTAGGGAGGAATAATTTAAATCATGTTAAACACACTAATTACCAACCTCCTTATTTGCAAAAATCTCAAGACAAGGTCAACCCAAATGACCATAGTGGATGTGGTTAATGGTTGGACAGAAATGAGGGAGAAATGCATTCAATGAGAAATGATTTCAAACAGGTGCAGTCTGAGTTCACCAATTCAACAAGAACATTGACTAAACTCGAAGACCAAATGATCCAATTGATGAGCATGATGGGTGACATGAAAAGACAAATTGGCACAGGTATTCCCAGCAACACGTAAGAGAATCCAAGGAAAGAAGGTAAGGAGCATGTGAAAGCAATTGCACTCCGATCGGACAAAGTACTATATAGCTTAGAAACCACTACTCTAGAGACAATCGTGGACAATAATGACAATCCTCAAGAGGTATCCTTAGAAGTAGAAAATGAGCTAGGATTCAAAGGAGGTAATCATATCGTCAGTAGAGACGAAAAAGGAAGTAAATAAAAATTCTACGGGGATAAAAATCTCATTCCCTTCAAGACTAGAAAAAAAACAAAAGTGGGATGAGGATGAATCTATAAGTTTCCTAAACCTATTTAAAGTATTGAATGTTAACCTACCTTTAATTGAGTTAATTGAAAAAGTTTCAAAGTACGCTAAATTTTTAAAGGATGTGATGGCTAGGCGTAAGAAAATTAAGGTAGAAGAACATATTACACTAAATGCCTCCTATAAAGTGATTATTTCAAGATAGGTACCACGAAAATTGAAAGACTCGAGGAGTTTTACTATTCTAATAGAGGTAGGAAGTATTCATTTTAGTAGAACCATATACGATTTAGGAGCTACTTTTAATTTAATGCCTCTATCAATTTTTGAAAAAATCGGTTAAGGGATCTAAAAACTACTCAAATAACATTGCAGTTGGATGACAAGTCTTCAGTATGACCAAAAGGAGTATTGGAAGATTTGTTAGTCAAAGTGTGATGTTTTATTATCCCTGCAGATTTTGTGGTACTTGATTTTGAAAAAGATTGTGAGATACAGATCTTATTAGGAAAACCTTTTTTAGCCATTTTGAGATCCATCATTGATTTAGAAAAGAATGAATTAACTATGATAATTAATATGAGACTGAAATTTTTTAATGTGGCCACCAATCAAACGATGAAGATAAGAAGAAGTTAGGGGAACAATGTAAAAAATTATTTATTTCTAACGTCCCATAGTCAAAAGACACGCTTCCTTTCATGTATGCAGAAAGAAAAAACAAGTTTAAGGAAAGGGAAAAATGGGCACAAGTAGAATGGCATGATGGAAGATGGAACAATACCAACAGAACAGAGAAATCCTGCGTCGGTTAATTAATGATACTATCGAATGAATTTGGCAGTAAAACTTAAAAATTAGTTGAATTGTTGTTTAACTTTTGTAAATTATTGTTTATGAAATTAATCACCTAGTTTAGATTTTGACTTTCATTTGGTGTAGGTTCATCTCTAAACTGAAACATCCTTAAAACTTGAAGTTTTCAGCCAAAATAGAGTCAGTTTCGTGACATTACCTTAGGGAGTTGCGATGTAGAAGACAGTTTCCTTCAGACCTCCAACTAGGGTGTGTCGTGACAACAAACCCTGGTGTTGCGACATAGGTAGCTAGCTAGGGATGTCAAGACACGGAACCCCTATGTGGCGACATCGCTACAATTTTCTACAAGGTCAACACGACCTAGTCATGCAACCCAGCATAATAATCTTCGTTTAATTCAATTTTTAACCTTTTAAAACCCTATTCTCTAACCTAAGACCATACTTACATCTAATTAAAACACCTCGTAACCCCTAATTCCCCAAACTCTCTCAAATCCTATAAAATCTCTTAAACCCTAAACCTTTAATTTCTCACACTTTTTAATCATATTCAGGGCAACAAGGAATGAAAACATAGTGGGAAAGCAAGGAGTTCAAACAAACTTTGATAAAAGGTTAAGGGTTCCTAAATTCAACCTTTTGCTATTCCATTGAATTGTTTGCTTAGTATTGTATTAGAATATCATGCCTCTTAGAAAACTTAGAAGAACCAATGAATTTGAACCATTGACAGATCCAAATCCCCTTAATTTTGCAAACACAGATATTGGGAAATATTTTATGGAACTTCAAGGAAAAGCCTTTATCCAAGAGAGGGGATTCAATCCATTAATAGTTATGGGTAAGGACATATGGCTTTTAGTTAGATATCATAGATGGGAACATTTTTGGATGGTCCTGAAAAAGAATGTTGTGGTTCCCATTGTTGAAGAGTTTTATGTGTCTTTACGGAACCATGAGTCTAGAAATACTGAAGGTCGTATGTGGGCTATGGTACTTGTGTGGGGGAAGGAAGTACGAGTAACCCCTCAAATCATTTGCAATTTTTATAATGCTCCATGTTATAAGAATGATTTTATTGATGAAATCGATCTAGAATATAAACAATATTATAAATTTATTGACTGAAGATAGGGGTGGATGGAAATATCACGAAGGTACAAATATCCCAGTACCCTTTCATCAAGTGATCATGTTTTGTGAGGCTAAAATGTGGATCCAATTTGTATGCACAAGAATCATTATTGCTTTAAATGTTTATAACATTAATACTTTTAGAGCTGTGTTACTATATCCTATTTTTTAGAAAATTTAGGTATGTATCGGTAAATGGATTCATCAAAACATGAGGAGATGTATTGGTAGCCAGAAGCTGGGACTCTTCTTTTTCCACCTAGTGACGACATTATGCATAGAGGCGAGTGTACCCATGACATCCACTAAGCAGTCACTAAAATTGTCCAAAAGTGTTATTGATGACACTTTGTTCCAACAGTATACAGAATTGTGGGCTAAACAAATAAAGGATTAGAACACGTGACAACAAGAAGCAACGGCTACATTGGCTTCATTGTAAAGGTTGACACGAGCTCAACAAGAAAGTAGTCATCCAAAACTTGATTTGATGATACAACGGATGCAAGATCTAGGACAAATATTCCAAGAATTTGCAAGGAAAAATAACAATTCATGCCCCCAATTATACACCTAACATGTTCAGGCCGGCGAATGCAGAATAAGAAGAAAAAGTGCATGAAAGCGAGGAGGAAAGAGAAGACGATGAGAATGATGGGAGTGAGGAGATTGATGGGCAGGATGATTGAAGAATTTTAAGTTTATAAAGACCTATATTAATTATTGGCTTATTTTAATTTAGATTTTGTAAGAGTAAGATTAATTAATAGAATTTTCATTTTGTTTGTAACATCCCGAATTAGGGTCTAGTCAGAACAGTGGTTTTGAGACAACAAATCTGAAGTAGAAATAATTATATTATGATTATTTGATGATCCATGATATGAATGCATGTTTGTGTAAAATTTTCAGGAAGAAATTTTATTCCTAAAGTGTCCAATTTGAAGTTAGGGACTAAATTGAATAAGTTGTAAAACTTGAGTTCTAGAAGCTTTAAGCATGAAATTGCTATGGATTATTAATTAGAGGTCTTTAAATAGTAATTTGACCAAGTTCTAAAATTTTGGACAAAAATAGGCATGCATAGGAAAATTTGAAAGAAAGGCATTAAAGAGCATTTTAGTCATTTGGTTAATAAAAGAATAAAAAGGGAAAAATAAAGAAAAAATTTGCTCATCTTCTCCATGCCATAGCTGAAATTCCAAAGGGTTCCATAACTAGGGTTTTCAATCTATTCAAGCTCAATAGTAAGTACATCCTAGTCCCATTTTTTATGTTCTTTAAGTTTTTGAGATCCTTGAAGCATGATTTAGCTATTTCTACCTTTATTTTAAGCTAGGGTTCATGTTCAAAAAATTACCTATGTGTGACATGCATGTATTTTGATGTTTAATGGAGGAATATGAAAGTTTGATGTGTGTTTAACATCTTTTACTAAGTGATTTTTTATGGAAATGCATGTTGTAACAGCCCGTTTAGACTCTAACCGGAATAGTCGTTTCTGGACCATAAATTCGAATCATAAAAATATTTTAACATTATTTTTGATGTTTATAATATGTGAATTGCTATGTGTGAAAATTTTGTGCGAAATTTTTATTTTTTGTGTGCTTGATTTAATTAAAATGACTTAATCCGTAAAATGTAAAAGTAGCTAGGTAATTGTTAAAGTGCTACATAGCTATTATTTTTATATTGTGGTGTCCTTAAGATGAAATCATGCATGGATGATATTAGACATGAAATATATAGTTTGTTATTAATTTTAAAAGGTTAATATGGTAAAAATGCTAATTAATAATGTTATAATAAAACAAAAATTAAAATAACCACGCAAATGTTCATCTTTTGGCCGAATATAACAAAGAAAAAGAGAAAGAAAAGAGTTTTAAAGGTTCGGCCTTATGTTCTTGAAATTAAGTATGTAATTTGTTTGGTTTTTGATAATTTTACATTTTTGAGATCGTTGCTGTAACACCCCAAACCTGGCCTAAACGTTATGGCCGAATCTGGCGATGCCACATTGAACTATTTTTCGAAAAGCACAATTTCGTGGAAAAACCCGTTCTATATCAAACCTTTTTGTGACCTTCACGAAAATTTTGGATATCTCGTTCATTTTTAAAGGCTCAAGTCATTTTAGCAAAATGTTAATCATATTAGATTGTTATTACATTTTAAAACGTTGTTTGTTGCGGAAGCTTTGAAAATGTGTTGTGTAAACGTGGTGTTTTGGAAAGCATTTACTATTCTTTTTTGAAAATTCGCGTCCTACTACTAACAGATATGATTCAAAATAAATAAAATCCCAAACTAAAAGTTAAAAATTCAAAGAGGCCTTCTTACAAAAACAAACACCCAAATTAAATTTCTCGTAAACAAAAAGGCAAATATGGAAGCATGTGCGGTTGTGTGGCCACCTTCGAGTCCCTCGTAGCACCGGCCTGCCTAAGCCTGGGGATTACTTGTATAGATAAACAGTAGGGTGAGTTTACAAAAACTCAATGTGTAATCCCTTAATGAATAAAAAGTCAATATATAGTATGCATATACAGTCTGGGCCTTAGTCGTTCCTGTAACAGTTCAGTTTCAATTAGGGCCTCAGTCCATTACAGTATCAGTACCAGTGTGGGCTTTAGCCCATTTTAGTGACAGTAACAGCACAGTTATGCAATCAAAAATCCTACCCAACCAGCCTCTACACTCCACTCCATCTAGCCCAACACTCTATGGGGGGATAAAATCAACCCACCCATCCCTACACTCTAAAATAGCACCGGTTGTGACACTAAACAATATTTGCAGCAAAACTGCCTGTACAATACACTTTTTCCAATCATAATAAACCCATCCTCATACAACATATTATGCGTCATGTCATAATATCATACATGTATGCAATATATATATAATGGCATTATAATGCCTCAAAATATAGGTACTTATTTTCTGTAACTTGTGTAACGCAATTGCATGTCTGCTTTAGTGGTTAGGTGTCCTGGGAAGTGCCTGGGAAGTCTTGGGTTCAAGTCTGGGCATTTGCAAAAACTTTTTTGTAAGAATAAACCCTTGCCTTTAGTTAGTAGTCTTTTAAATTATTGTGGGGAAAGCATGACATAAAGTGCCTACTAATCTAGGGGTAGAGGCATGTGGAGTGTTGTTTCGGGTCTGAGGTTTGAGCCGTGGCATTGGAAAAGGAGCATATTATTTTGCTACAAGTGACGTGGAAGTGTTTGAGGTGGACTGAAATTGAGGTGTTTGAATGGACTTTGAATTGAGTTGTTAAGAGGGAGTGGACAGCATGGAGGAATTGTAATAGGAAAAAGGGGATCAGGATAGTGATTAGTTGGAGGACTTTGTGGAAATATTTTAGGAGAAAATAAAGGGAGTGTGAAGTCGAGGGAGTCTTGGCGCTGAATGGGGCGTTGTAGGCATCTTTTGATTTTGATTTTGGTAGGTTTTTGCACTTTTTTCAGTAGTTTTCTTTAGATTTTTGGGACTGTTCTCTTTGGAAGCCATTTAGTGCTAGAAAATTTGGCCACATTTCTTCGTTTGGCTTATTCAGGTTAGTATCTTGGAGTCTATTTTTTTTTCTTTTTCCATTTTCCCGAATATCTCACCAACTCCTTTCCATTTTCTCTATTTCAGTTTGGCAAGTATTCATTGATTCTTCTTCTTCTCTTCCTCCACCCCCTCAATTCTGACCTCTCTTCACTTTGTATTTTGGCTGCATACTGTATCTTTCCCTCTCATTCAATCGTTCTTCCTTTGGCCGAATATTGTCAAGTAAGCCTCTGCCCTATTTGTTCTCCTTTCGACATTTACTTATCTGAGCACTGTTTCCTTTCTTTTTCTTCTTGTAATCACTACCTCCCTATTAAGTATTTCAATCAATTCTCCCTCTTCTACCAATTTCCTTTTCTTAGGCTGATTGGTTTTTTCCTACGTGTATTAGAGTGGTAAGTCTTTTGGTTAGGGTGAAAGTCTTTGCCTCAATTAGTTGGAAGTTGTTGGTTTGTATTTATGTTTTCTTTTTCTTAAGTTCCTAATATTCAGTCCTATCAAATGGTGTTTGGTAGCTACTAATCGTAACGAGCGGGGTTTATCTCTGGAGTTATAGACTATGTCCGTTTAGAGCAATAAGGTGCAGTTCATCTCAGGAGGGGTTGCGTATCTAGAATCCTAACAGGTGTGTAATCACACTGCTATAATCATAAATCGACAAAAGCCAGAAAGCATGACTAGTGCTGCTACTCTAGCGTGCGCTCGCTCGTGTGGGGAATCGAAAGTACAAAACATGGGTGTTCGATCGTAGAGGCCATCATGAGCGATTTCATGGGCTTAAGCCGTTTTAGGCCATGTTGGGCTGAAATGGGCCATGTGGGCCCACATGGATTAACCACATGGACGTGTGGAGATTATTGGGCAGGCTATGTAGTCCACACGGCCAAGGCCATTTTTGGGCTTTATAGGCTACACGGGCGTGTGGGCTCACATGGGTCGCATTACGGGTTTTGGGCCATTTATCACTGTTTGACTGTCAAGGTTGCACGGGTCACCCGAGACAACTGTGGACCTACTATTATGTCGACAAGTACACTTAGACCCCAAATTGATGAGATGAATGTTATACCCCTATGAGGTAAAATGACTGATATACACTTATGATATGTTTGACTGTATTCAAGCATGACATTCTTGCATACACGCATGGTATTATGACATGACATGTGTCATGGGATGGGTTTGATATATTTGGAGGAAGTGTACTATACTAGCAACTGTGCTGCAATCACTGTTTAGTGCTGCAACTGGTGCTATATTTTCGAGTGTAGGGATAGGTCGGTTGATTTTATCCCCACATGGAGTGTAGGGCTGGACGGAGTGGAGTGTAGAGGATGGATGGGTAGGATTTTTGATTGCATCTATATTGGGCTAAGGCCCACACTAATACTAATACTATAATGGGCTACGGCCTTAACTGATATTGGACTTTCACTGAAACGAGCTGAGGGACCAAACTGTATTTGCCTATGGTTTGACTGATTTATGTAAAGAAATTACACACTGATTTTTTCATAAACTGACCATTCTGCTTTCCTGTGCAGGTAATCCTTAGGCGGGTCGGTGCTGCAAGGGACTCGATGGAGGCCACACAACTGCTTTTGCTACTGTTTTAAACTTGAAATCTTTAAGCTTTTTAATTTTGGAATTGTTATGTAATAAGGACTCTTTAAATTTTTACTTTAATTTGGGATTTCTTATTTTGATTTATATCTGCTAGCAGTAGGATCTGGGTTTTCAAAAAGATAAATGTTTTCAAAACACCATGCTATTACAACATATTTCAAAAGCTCCTGCAACAAACATTGTTTTTAAAGTGTAATAATAATCTTAAACGATTGATCTTTTGCTAAAACCTACTTGGGTTTTTAACAACGATCAAGATACTAAAAAGTTTTGTAAAAGATCACTACGAGGGTTTTAGCATAGTACGGACTTCTCAAACAGAACGATGGGTTCCAAAACACACTTTAATGTGACATTGTAGATTCAACCATAACGTCTAGGTCGGGTGTGGGATGTTACTTTTATTGGTATCAGAGCCAGATTACAAAACTCAACTATGGATTTGGGTTTCTTTTAAAACTTGGAATTTCAAAAGAGAATTGTTTTAAAGAAATACTTGTAAATGTTTTACTGAAGGTGTTGTATATCGAGTCTCCGGCGCTGATTCTGTAAGTTCTTTGAAATTACTATCTGCTTAAATTGAAATTTTGAGACTATTGTAGGCAATAGACTGTACTGAAATAATTTGTTTAGGGTAACCTAAAACTGTAGTAAGACTGCGATCTAAGAAACAGAACTCTGAATTACTGATAATATTTTCCATAACATATCGTGTAATAAACACTGGAACTGTAAACTGATACATAAGATTTATAATTCAAATAATACGCAAATCGATATGAGAACCAGAGGTACTCATGGAAGGGGTACAAGAGGCTGCGACGAAGGCCGTTGAGGCGCTCAGGCTGGGTCGTCGGCATCGAGCCATATGCCTATCAATAAAGCTAGAGAGGCACCGACTTCACTTGTGACTGAGACTGGGTCATACGATCGTGTAGCTGGGGATGACACATTGTCCCAAGCTATGTTATGAATTTTGGAAAGGGTCGTTGGGCCTAATATTAGTACTGTGTGTCATGGGTCGGTGACGAAACGACTCAGGTCTAATGGGGCTAAGATCTTTAGGCGTACCGCTGGAGTTGCCCCTAATGTGGCCGAATATTGGATTAAGGCCACAAAGAGGATCATGGATAACCTCGACTGCACCTTGGAGAAAAAATTAAAAGGTGCAGTGTTGTTGCTACGAGGTGAAGCCTACCAGTGGTGGCTTACAGTGAAAGAGGGTACTCAGCCTGACCGGCTGACTTTGGAATTTTTCAAAACTGTATTCCAAGAGAAATACGTGGGCACTAATTATGTGGATACCTCAACGAGAGAGTTTCTAAATTTGACTTAAGAGGATAAATTAGTGGCTGAATAAGAGTCTGAATTTTTACGACTTAGCCGCTATGCGCGTGGGATGGTGGCAACTGAGTATGAGCGTTGTGTTCATTTTGAAGATGGCCTCAGAGATAATCTACGAGTTTTGATAGCTCCACAAAGGGAGCGAGATTTTGCTGTGTTAGTGAAAAAGGCAAAGATCGCTGAGGATGTGAAGCGTGCTGAGCGCCAGAATCTTGAGAAGGACAAGGGAAGGAACAAGAGGGTTTGGGAGCCCTCAAGTTCAGTTGTGGGGCTTAAGAAAAAGGCCAAATTTGATGGGTCGGCCAGAGTTGGGGCTCCTGTTGCTGCTACTGGACCGCAGCCTTATGCTAATTACGGGAGACACCATCAGGGCGAGTGGTGGAAAAGGTTAGGGGAATGTTTGAGGTGCAGATCTATGGAGCACCGTATCAGAGATTGTCCATGGAGGCCCGATCAGATGCAAGATACTGGTATGGGTACTGTTCAGCTGCCGAGAGGTGTTCAGCAGCCACCGACAGGTCATGGTCAGGTCAAGGGTGGAAATGGTATGGGCCGTGGTCGTGGAGCATCGGGCAGAGGTACTGGTCATACTGAGGTCAGGCAGCTGGCACTAGTTTATACTGCACGTCGCCGAGAGGATGGAGATGCCCAGATGTTATTACGGGTACATTCTTTATCCATAATGTACCTTATACTGCATTGATTGATGTTGGGTCTATACATTCTTATATAGCCTACATGTGTCTGAGACTTTGGGTATATTAGTTGAAAGCATTATGAGTAAGGTTACTGTGTTGAGTCCATTAGGGCAGTCAGTGAGAGTGAATAAATTGTTTAAGGATGTACCTTTAGATGCTCAAGGAGTGATCTTTTTAGTGGATTTAATAGAACTTCCTTTTGGAGAATTTGACTTAATATTGGGCATGGACTGGCTGGTTAAGCATGAGGTGATTTTGGACTGTGCAGCAAAACAGTTGGTACTAAAAACTGCAAAGGGTGATAAGGTAGTTGTGATTGGGGAGCGTCAGAATTATCTGTCAAATGTGATTTTTGCGCTGAGGGCCGAGAAACTAGTTCTTAAGGGTTGTGAGGTGTATCTAGCCTACATTGGTGTTACAGATTCTGAGGTTTCTTCGGGTAAAAAGATCAGAATGGTTAAGGAATTTTTAGATGTTTTTCCCGATGAGCTACTTAGGTTACCTCTAAACCGTGAAGTTGAGTTTGGGATTGATCTCCTGCCTGGTACAACTCTGGTGTCTATCACCCCTTATCAAATGCACCGAAGGAGCTTGTGGAGCTTAAAGCTCAGTTCAAGAATTACTAGATCGAGGCTCATCCAGCCTAGTGTGTCTCCGTGGGGAGCACTGGTCTTATTTGTGAAGAAGAAGGATGGATCCATGCGAATGTGCATCGACTACCGGCAACTGAATAAATGAATATTAAGAATAAGTACCCTACCGAGATAGACAATCTATTCGACCAATTCCGAGGAGCTTCAGTTTTCTCTAAGATTAACCTCCGATCGGGTATCTGTAACACCCCGAACCCGAGACCGACACCGGAGTCGAACACGAGGTGTTAACAGACTTTTAAAAAAATTTCCAGACACCGCCAATCTGCATAATAGTCGCTTTAAAAATCATATCTTGAGTTCAGAAACTTGGAATCCAGTTCCGTAATTTTCCCTAAAACTACACTCATATGCCCATCTACATATTTTTTCTAGAATTTTGGTCAGGCCAATTAGTACAGTTTATTAGTCAAAGTCTCCCATGTTACAGGGATCGACTACCCTGCCTTTGCGTATTACGACTTGGATATCTCCTTGTACAGGAATCCAATACTGATGCCATTTGTTTCTATAGAAACTATACTCAGAGAGGAATCTATACATATATGGCTTGACTCCTAATTGTCTCTGGTTAATTTATAATGAATTTCCAAAGTCGGAACAGGAAATCCAGAAACCGTTCTGGCCCTGTCTCACGAGAACCTGAATATCTCTAAACATACTGTCCGTATGATTGTTTCGTTACTTTCCTATGAAAGTAGATTCATCAAGGTTTGTTTACATAATTTATTCACTATTTAATTCCCTTCCTACTATTTTTAGTGATTTTCCAAATCTACATCACTGCTGCTGTCAGCATCTGCCTTTAAGGTAGACTTTACCTATTTCATGGTTTCCATGATTCAACTAGCCCTTTTTGCATAAATAGCACAATTTATGATAGTGATTAACCATTCCCATGGCTAATCCTTGTCAAGCATATCCACACCGAATGATTATAACATTATACTCAAACACATATAAGCCATTTTCGCATGGCTATCCAAAATTATACAAGTCCAAAGGGTCCACGACCCACAACAAACGGGTAGTCCTATACATGCCATTTCGAAGTTCAACCAAAATTGTACCAAAAGGGGGGCTTTGATAGTGTGGGCGACTTTGACTTCAAGATCCCGAGTCCGATAGCTGGAGAACCAAATCTATAAAACAGAGGAGCAATGAAACGGAGTAAGCAATTTATGCTTAGTAAGTTTTGAGCAAGGAATTCCAGCACAACAAAGTATAGCATTCATATAGCTAAACGGATAATTTCATATGCACAAATTTTCGATATCATACTTGCTTCACATTTCCAACCCTTATGTACATACACAAAAGATTAACTTAGCCAAAGGCCGGTAGCTCGTTTATCAACTGAGCGAATACTTATTTGTAAGGGCTCAACTAAATTCAAGCACATACGAAACATACCTCAATGTTGGGATGTTTCTAGAGCATTAACTGAAATTTTTTTTACAGCAAGATCATTCATTCCCAAATCACGTGCCTTCGGAATTTAACCGGATATAGCTCCTCGTTCAAATGCCTTCGGGACATAGCCCGGTTATAGTAATTCGCACAAATGCCTTCGGGACTTAACCCGGATTTAGTAACTCGCACAAATGCCTTCGGGACTTAGCCCGGAATTAGTATCTCGCACAAATGCCTTCGGATCTTAGTCCGGATTTAGTATCTCGCACAAATGCCTTCGGTCTTAGTCTGGATATGGTCACTTAGCACAAGCCTTCGGGACTTAGCCCGGACATCATTCAAATAACCATGCACATTTAACCATAAATCATGGCACATTCGTATTTCATTTTCGTTAGCAAAACTCAAACACAAGACACTTATCATTCTTGCAATTTCGGCTCAATAGCCACACACAAAGAGCATGATTTTGATTTGCTTAAAACATGATCTAATCAAATCTTAATTTAAGCTCTCTTACTCAAGAACTTACCTCGGGTGTTGTCGAACGATTCCGATAGCTATTCGACCACTTTTCCTTCCTTTATCGGATTTATTTCCCCTTTGCTCTTGAGCTTAATTAAACAAATAAAGCATCGAAAAGAGGAACACAAGGTACTTAGCCCATATTTATACATTAGACATTAAAGTCACATATGTACGGAATCATGAATCAAACTCAACATTAGCCAATTTTCCCCCTTGGCCGAATATGCATGTCCATTTTGGGGCCATTTCAACACTTAATACATTCTACAAGTATGGTCACTTGTATTGACTAAACACCCTTTTGTTTCAAGTTCAAAACTTGGCTAATACGCACATATATACACTAGTAAAGCATCCTCTCCCTTTCCATCAATTTACACATGCATTGCTCATTAACATACAAAAGTTATATTCGGCCTTAGCACACAACTTGCTAGCCGATTCTTCCCCATCTAGCAACCAATGCACATATGTGCTCACTCAAAATGCTAAAAAGGAGATTCAAGAATCATCAATCCACCATCACATGCATCATTAACAAGCTTCATATTTAGCATGCAATGGCATTAACACAAAATCCACCTAGGCCGAATCTTAACTCATCTTCATGCCTCATCACCACAACATCAAACATCAACCAAGAATGATGCATCCATGGCCGAGTGTCATTTCCATCACATAGCAAGATTTAGACCATGGGCTAGGTAGAACTCAAGCTAACAACTAAAAATGCATGCATCTCATGGAACATCACCAAACATACCTTAGCCTAGCACATGCATGGCGAACCTCTTCAACCTTTCTTCTTCCTTCCTCCTTAAAATTTTTGGCCAAGGATGAACCAAAGGATGAGCATTTTTTTCTTTGTTTTTCTTTCTAGTTTCGGCAAAATGGGGGGACAACCACACACTTTTTTTTTTGTTTTCATCACATTTCCTTTCATTATTATGCCCATGCTCCTTATTTTATTTTTTCCACCCATGATGCACCAACAAGACATGTCTATGACATGTCTTGCCCATCACACTTGGTCTACCATGCTTGTCATGGCCGGCCACTACTATAGGGGGAATTTGACATGCAAGTCCCCCTTTTTCCACATGCACTAATAGGTCCTTACGCATTGACCTATCACATTTTAAAATTTTCTCACATAAGTCCTATTGACTAAATTCACATGCAATCGACTAATTCGAAGCTTGAAATTTTCACACATTCATAATTACATATTCTAGACAATAAATATCACATTCAAACATTTCGGTGACTCGGTTTAGCGGTCCCGAAACCACTTCCCGACTAGGGTCAATTTTGGGCTGTCACAACTCTCCCCCACTTAAGAAATTTTCGTCCCCGAAAATCTTACCGGTAAATAGTTTGGGTATCGTTCTTTCATCGAGCTCTCGGTTTCCCAAGTAGCTTCCTCGATCTCGTGTTTGAGCCATAACACCTTCACTAACGGAACCCTTTTGTTTCGCAACTCCTTCACTTCACGAGTTAGGATACGCATTGGTTCTTCTTCATAACTCATATCGGCTTGAATTTCAACCTCTGATGGGCTAATTATGTGCGATGGATCAGATCGATAGCGTCGAAGCATCGAAACATGAAAGACGTCGTGAATCTTTTCAAGCTCAGGGGCAAAATCAATCTATACGCAACCGGACCAACTCGTTCGGAGATTTCGTACGGCCCAATGAATCTCGGGCTCAACTTGCCCTTACGGCCAAACCTGAGTACCTTTTTCCAAGGCGAAACTTTAAGGAACACTTTATCTCCCACCTGACATTCAATGTCCCTTCGTTTCAAATCCGCATACGATTTTTGACATCTGTGGCTGCTTTCAGACTTTCACGGATTACCTTTACTTTCTGTTCGGCATCCTTAATCAAATCAACTCTGAAAATTTTACTTTCACCGAGCTCGGTCCAAAACAATGGTGTACGGCATTTACAACCGTACAAAGCCTCGTAAGGTGCCATCTTAATACTTGATTGAAAACTATTGTTGTAAGCGAATTCAATCAAAGGTAAATACCGTTCCCATGAACTACTGAACTCGAGGATGCAACATCTCAACATATCCTCCAGTATCTGAATTATCCGCTCAGATTGACCATCGGTTTGGAGATGAAAAGCAGGCTAAAATGCAGCTTGGTACCCAAAGCTTCTTGCAATTTCCTCCAAAATCGTGAGGTGAATCTCGGATCTCTATCCGACACGATAGAAATAGGTACCCGTGTAATCTCACAATCTGAGAAACATACAATTCGGCTAGTTTATCCAATGAAAAATCCGTACGCACGGGGATAAAGTGAGCCGACTTAGTCAGTCTATCAACAACAACCCAAATCGCATCCTTCTTACTTGTTGACAATGGCAGTCCGGACACAAAGTCCATTGTGACTCGATCCCATTTCCACTCGGGTATCATGATCGGCTGAAGTAATCCAGAAGGCACTTGATGTTCCGCTTTCACTTGTTGACATATTAAACATCTCGAAACAAAGTCGGAGATGTCTCGTTTCATACCATGCCACCAAAACCAACATTTCAAATCGTTGTACATTTTCGTACTCCCCGGGTGAATTGACATTCGGCCACAATGGGCTTCGTTCAGAATCATCGAAATGAGTTTCGAATTCCTTGGAACACACAAACGACTTCTGAACCTCAAACAATCATCGTCATCAATTTGAAACTCCGATTCCTTGTTCGGAGCACACTCAGCCCGTTTTGCAACCAATTATCATCAACTTTCTGGGCTTCACGAATTTGATGAATCAATAATGGTATGGCTTTTAATTCAGCTACTAACACATTGTCGGGTAGAACAGACAAGTGCACATTCATCGCTCGTAAAGCAAACAATGATTTCCGGCTTAAGGCGTCCGCAACCACATTAGCCTTTCCCGGGTGGTAATCAATGACAAGCTCGTAATATTTCAACAACTCAAGCCAACGTCTTTGTCGCAGATTTAAGTCTCTTTGAGTCATCAAATATTTGAGACTTTTGTGATCCAAAAATACATGGCACTTCTCACCAAATAAGTAATGTCGCCATATTTTTAAAGCAAATACGATGGCAGCTAGTTCCAGATCATGGGTCGGATAATTTTTCTCATGTGGCTTTAATTGTCTCAACGCATAGGCCACCACTCGACCTTCTTGCATCAATACGCAACCCAACCCAAGTAGGGATGCGTCACTATAAATGACAAACTCTTTGCCTGATTCGGGTTGCACTAAAATTGGAGCTTCAGTCAAATAAGTTTTTAGTTGATCAAAACTTTTCTGACATTTCTCCGTCCATTCGAACTTAACATCCTTTTGAAGTAGCTTCGTCATTGGTGTGGCTATCATCGAGAAACCTTTGACAAATCATCGGTAATAACCGGCGAGCCCCAGGCAGCTCCGAACTTTGGTAATATTTCTTGGAGGCTTCCAATTAAGTATGGCTGAAATTTTGCTCGGGTCAACTTGAATACCCGATGCGGATACCACATGACCCAAGAAGCTAACCCCTCTTAACCAGAACTCACACTTACTGAACTTAGCATATAACTGCTTATCCCGCAAAATTTGCAACACCAGTCTCAGGTGCTCAGCATGTTCGGTCTCATCTCTTGAATAGACCAAGATGTCATCAATGAACACAACTATGAACCGATCCAAATATGGTCTGAAGATCTGATTCATCAAATCCATAAATACCGCAGGGGCATTAGTGAGCCCAAACGGCATCACTAAGAACTCGTAGTGACCACATCTCTTCCTGAAGGCAGTTTTGGGTATGTCCGATTCTCGAATTCGCAACTGATAATAGCCCGATCTCAGATCTATTTTTGAGAACATTGAGGCTCCCTTCAGTTGGTCGAACAAATCATCGATACGCGGTAACGGATATTTGTTCTTTATCGTCACTTTATTCAGTTGACGATAGTCAATGCACAACCTCATGGTTCCGTCCTTCTTTTTCACGAACAATACTGTGCACCCCAAGGTGAGAAACTTGGTCGAGCAAAACCTCTATCCGTCAATTCTTGCAACTAAGCTTTCAACTCTTTTAACTCGGTGGGTGCCATACGATTCGGAGCTATCGAAATCGGCGTAGTCCCAGGTTCAAGCTCAATACCAAACTCTACCTCCCGAACAGGTGGTAAACCCGGTAATCCTTCAGGAAAAACATCCGGGTATTCACAAACCACCGGCACAAATTCGGGTTTCTTGTCTAATTCTTTGTCATCCAGTACATACGCAAGGTATGCTTCGCACCCTTTTCTTACATATTTCTGAGCCAACATTGCTGATATTACAGCTGGCATCCCCTCTAAGTCCGTAGACTCAACTCGGATTACTTCGTTATTTGCGCACCTCAAATCAATAGTCTTGCTTTTGCAATTCACAACCGCATCATGCGCGGTCAACCAATCCAAACCAAGAATAACATCAAATTCATCAAACGGCAAAAGCATCAAGTCCGCCGGAAAACAGGAACCTCGAATTTCTAGGGGACATTTCTTACACACTTTGTCGACAAGCACGTAACGACCGGTAATAACATCAGGGGAAGAAGCATCCTCGCGGACACGTATAGCATAAGCTCTAGCAGGCGCGCGAGCCTCGGATCTGGTCGTAGCATCTCTAGATCCTCTCTGACCACCACTAGCATTGCCCGTATTTCCAGATGGTCTACCTCGAGCAGTGGTAGCACCCGGTTTCCCACTCTGATTTTCATTCTGTTCAAACAACCTCGGGCAATCTTTAATGAAGTGGTCAACTGATCCGCACTTGTAACAGGAGCGGTCAGGGAATCTACAACTCCCCGAATGCCATTTACCGCAATATAGACATTTCGTTCTGTCTCGACGTTCATTCCCAACACTGGCGACCGAAGTGCCTCGTGTACCCACAGGGGGTCGATCACGGTCTCATCTAAAAAGGCCCGAAGTGCCTCTAAACTGGCCCGCATCATCTCGAAATTTCTTTGATGCCTGTTGAAGAGACTTTCCCGAGGATCTTTTACGAAACTCTCCAATTCCCTCATCAACTTTTTGTTTTTCTTTTCTAAGCTATTCGGCTTTACAGGCTCGCTCGACAAGTACTACGAACTCTCGTATTTCAAGAACGCCAACGAACATTTTTATATCTTCATTCAGCCCATCCTCGAAGCATTTACACATAATAGCCTCGGACGAAACACATTCCCGAGCGTATTCGCTAAGTCTAACAAATTTTCACTCGTAATCAGTAACCGACATGGAACCTTGCTTAAGCTCAATAAATTCCTTCCGTTTTTGATCAACAAATCTCTGACTGATATACTTTTTCCGAAACTCATTTTGGAAAAACTCCCAAGTTACTTGCCTCGGGGCACAACAGAAGTCAGAGTACTCCACCAATAGTAGGCAGAATCACGTAGCAAGGAGATAGTACACTTTAGGCATTCATCGGGTGTACAAGATAGCTCACCGAGTACCCGGATAGTGTTGTCCAACCAAATTCAGCTTGCTCGGCATCGTCGCTATACGTAGCTTTAAATTCAGTAGCCCCATGTTTTCGGATTCTATCAACTAGGGGCTTATTTGACCTTATTTGGTCAGTTACCGGAGGTATTGTAGTTGCGGGGGTTGTATTAGTCGGGAAGGGAGGTTGTGGAACAGCCGTATTAGTTCGAATGTATTGGTTGAACCAATCATTCATCACGCTATAGAAAGCTTGTCCAGCTTCCTCATTCGGGTTACTAGCATTAGGTTGAGAGTCCGCCTGTGCTGTCCCTTGTGCGGGAGCAGGCGCTACACTCTCAAGATCATCAGCTACCTCTCGGTCGGGATCGGAATCCATTACTATAAATAAACACATTTACAATTGTCAGAAATCACCACACTATCAAGTAATCACATAAAATGGCATGTATAGCTAGACCCAACGCATTACGGTAGTCCTAGAATCGACTAAACCGTAGCTCTGATACCAATCAAATGTAACACCCCGAACCCGAGACCGACACCGGAGTCGAACACGAGGTGTGAACAGACTTTAAACCCCTTATAAAAAATATTTCCCAGACACTGTCAATCTGCGTACTAGTCGCTTTAAAAATCATATCTTGAGTTTCACAACTCGAAAATCAGTTTCGTGATTTTTCCCTGAAACTAGACCCATATGCCCATCTACATATTTTTATCTAAATTTTTGGTCGGGCCAATTAGTACAGTTTATTAGTCAAAGTCTCCCATGTTACAGGGATCGACTACACTGACCTTTGCGCATTACGACCTGGATATCTCCCTGCACAGAGCTTCAATACTGATACCGTTTGTTTCTATAGAAACTAGACTCAGAGAGGAATCTATACATATATGTCTTGACTCCTAATTGTCTCTGGTTAATTTATAATGAATTTCCAAATTTGGAACAGGAAATCCAGAAACCGTTCTGGGCCTGTCTCACAAGAACTTGAATATCTCTTAACATACTGTCCGTATGATTGTTTCGTTACTTTCCTATGAAAATAGATTCATCAAGGTTCGTTTACATAATTTATTCACTATTTAATTCCATTCCTACTATTTTAGTGATTTTCCAAATCTACATCACTGCTGCTGTCAGCATCTGCCTTTAAGGTAGACTTTACCTATTTCATGGTTTCCATGATTCAACTAGCCCTTTTTGCATAAATAGCACAATTTATGAAAGTGATTAACCATTCCCATGGCCAATCCTTGTCAAGCATATCCACACCAAATGATTATAACATTATACTCAAACACATATAAGCCATTTTCGCATGGCTATCCAAAATTTATACAAGTCCAAAGGGTCCACGACCCACATCAAACGGGTAGCCCTATACATGCCATTTCGAAGTTCAACCAAAATTGTACCAAAAAGGGGCTTTGATAGTGTGGGCGACTTTGACTTCAAGATCCCGAGTCCGATAGCTGGAGAACCAAATCTATAAAACAGAGGAGCAATGAAACGGAGTAAGCAATTTATGCTTAGTAAGTTTTGAGCAAGGAATTCCAGCACAACAAAGTATAGCATTCATATAGGTAAACGGATAATTTCATATGCACAAATTTTCGATATCATACTTGCTTCACATTTCCAACCCTTATGTACATACACAAAAGATCAACTTAGCCAAAGGCCGGTAGCTCGTTTATCAACTGAGCGAATACTTATTTGTAAGGGCTCAACTAAATTCAAGCACATACGAAACATACCTCAATGTTGGGATGTTTCTAGAGCATTAACTAAAATTTTTTACAGCAAGATCATTCATTCCCAAATCACGTACCTTCGGAATTTAACCGGATATAGCTCCTCGTTCAAATGCCTTCGGGACATAGCCCGGTTATAGTAATTCGCACAAATGCCTTCGGGACTTAACCCGGATTTAGTAACTCGCACAAATGCCTTCGGGACTTAGCCCGGAATTAGTATCTCGCACAAATGCCTTCGGATCTTAGTCCGGATTTAGTATCTCGCACAAATGCCTTCGGATCTTAGTCCGGATTTAGTATCCAGCTTGTTAATGATGCATGTGATGGTGGCTTGATGATTCTTGAACCTCCTTTTTAGCATTTTTGAGTGAGCACATATGTGCATTGGTTGCTAAATGGAGAAGAATCGGCTAGCAAGTTGTGTGCTAAGGCCGAATATAACTTTGCATGTTAATGAGCAATGCATGTGTTAAATTGATGGAAAGGGAGAGGATGCTTTACTAGTGTGTATATGTGTGTATTAGCCAAGTTTTGAACTTGAAACAAAAGGGTGTTTAGTCAATACAAGTGACCATACTTGTAGAATGTATTAAGTGTTCGGCCCCAAAGTAGACATGCATATTCGGCCAAGGGAGAAAAATTAGCTAAAATGTTGAGTTTGATTCATGATTCCGTACATATGTGACTTTAATGTCTAATGTATAAATATGGGCTAAGTGCCTTGTGTTCCTCTTTTCGATGCTCAAATGATTAAATCAATTTATTTGTTTAATTAAGCTCAAGAGCAAAGGGGAACTAAATCCGATAAAGGGAAGGAAAAAGTGGTCGAATAGCTATCGGAATCGTTCGACAACACCCGAGGTAAGTTCTTGAGTAAAAGAGCTTAAATTATGATGTGATTAGATCATGTTTTAAGCAAATTAAAATCATGCTCTTTGTGTGGCTATTGAGCCGAATTTGCAAGAATGATAAATGTCTTGTGTTTGAGTTTTGCTAACGAAACTGAAATACGAATGGGCCATGATTTATTGTTAAATGTGCATGGTTATTTGAATGATGTCTGGGCTAAGTCCCGAAGGCTTGTGCTAAGTGACAATATCCGGACTAAGATCCGAAGGCATTTGTGCGAGATACTAATTCCGGGCTAAGCCCGAAGGCATTTGTGCGAGATACTAATTCCGGGCTAAGCCCGAAGGCATTTGTGCGAATTACTATAACCGGGCTATGTCCCGAAGGCATTTGAACGAGGAGCTATATCCGGTTAAATTCCGAAGGTACGTGATTTGGGAATGAATGAACTTGCTGTAAAATTCCAGTTAATACTCTCGAAACATCCCAACATTGAGGTATGTTTCGTATGTGCTTGAATTTAGTTGAGCCCTTACAAATAAGTATTCGCTCAGTTGATAAACGAGCTACCGGCCTTTGGCTGAGTTGATCATTTGTGTATGTACATAAGGGTTGATAATGTGAAGCAAGTACGATATCGTAAATTTGTGCATATGAAATTATCCGTTTAGCTATATGAATGCTATACTTTTGTTGTGCTGGAATTCCTTGCTCAAAACTTACTAAGCATAAATTGCTTACTCCGTTTCATTGCTCCTCTGTTTTATAGATTTGGTTCTCCAGCTATCGGACTCGGGATCTTGAGGTCAAAGTCGCCCACACTATCAAAGCCCCTTTTTGGTACAATTTTGGTTGAACTTCGAAATGGCATGTATAGGACTACCCGTTTGTTGTGGGTCGTGGACCCTTTGGACTTGTATAAATTTTGGATAGCCATGCGAAAATGGCTTATATGTGTTTGAGTATAATGTTATAATCATTTGGTGTGGATATGCTTGACAAGGATTGGCCACGGGATGGTTAATCACTTTCATAAATTGTGCTATTTATGCAAAAAGGGCTAGTTGAATCATGGAAACCATGAAATAGGTAAAGTCTACCTTAAAGGCAAATGCTGACAGCAGCAGTGATGTAGATTTGGAAAATCACTAAAAATAGTAGGAATGGAATTAAATAGTGAATAAATTATGTAAACAAACCTTGATGAATCTACTTTCATAGGAAAGTAACGAAACAATCATACGGACAGTATGTTAAGAGATATTCAGGTTCTCGTGAGACAGGGCAGAACGGTTTCTGGATTTCCTGTTTCGACTTTGGAAATTCATTATAAATTAACCAGAGATAATTAGGAGTCATACCATATATTTATAGATTCCTCTCTGAGTCTAGTTTCTATAGAAACAAACGGCATCAGTATTGGAGCTCTGTACAAGGAGATATCCAAGTTGTAATGCGCAAAGGTCAGGGTAGTCGATCCCTGTAACATGGGAGACTTTGACTAATAAACTGTACTAATTGGCCCGACCAAAAATTATAGAAAAAAATATGTAGATGGGCATATGAGTCTAGTTTCAGGGAAAAATCACTAAACTGATTTTCGAGTTGTGAAACTCAAGATATGATTTTTAAAGCGACTAGTACGCAGATTGGCAGTGTCTGGGAAATATTTTTATAAGGGGTTTAAAGTCTGTTAACACCTCGTGTTCGACTCCGGTGTCGGTCTCGGGTTCGGGGTGTTACAATTACATATTCTAGACAATAAATATCACATTCAAACATTTCGGTGACTCGGTTTAGTGGTCCCGAAACCACTTCCCGACTAGGGTCAATTTTGGGCTGTCAC